>NC_053022.1:284828412-284962540 GCF_003073215.2 Triticum urartu
TTCCCATCCCACAATTTAATTAGATCCTAATCATGCAATGTGTGAGGATTGATCTAATGCAATAAAACTGGGTAGTAGAAAGGTATGATCAAAGTGTTACTTGCCTTGCTGATGATCCACGAAACCTAACGATTCGAAGTAACAGGCGGCGCATTCCGGGTATTCTATCGCAGGCAAACAAACAAGCATACAATAAGTACTCATCTAATGCACAGGTAAAATGCAAATAAGAGATCTAACCAGAAGGTTCATCTTAAGAACTCCGGTTGGCAAAAAGAATCAAATCGAACGAAGCAACGAAAGTCAAATGGCGAAAGAAAACAACTTCGTTCTAGTAATCTGGATCTAAGGCAAAATTTACAGTAGCAAAATCTTGTTTAAGTTGGTTAAACTGATAGAGGGGTTCGAGACGAATCTCTAGGCGCTTGAATCACCTGATTCCGATAAACGAGCGAAAAGTTATACTAAAACGAAAATCGTATCAGGAATCGCGATCAGAAAAATCGCGGATTTAATCCAAGAAAAAGAAAAACGACGAACGCTCGCTAGAACGAACGAACGCTCGCTATTTTAATAAACCGGAAAAACCGATCTATTTAAAAAAAACGAATCTAAAAAACCGACGAAAACCGATTTTTTTATAAAAACGTTGGCACGGAAGTCGAGGCGGCGGCGAACCTCGGCGACGGCGGCGGCGTCCGGCGACGGCGGCGCGGTGCGGCGGCTGGGGCGGCGGCGGGCGGCGGCTGGGGCGGCGGCTGGGCTAGGGTTTCCCCGGGTGGGCTGCCCCGGCTTATAAAGGCCCCCCCTCGGCCGGAGTCCTAGTCGGACACGGCCCGTAGGTCGGTTCGTTTTTTTTTAATTATTCCGCTCGGAAGAAAAATAAAAAGAAATACTAAACGGACTCCAAAAATTCCGAAATAAATTTTCACGGGCTTCTAAAATCAAGCCGCACAAGGTGAACATTTATTTGGGACCTAAATGCAATTTTGAAAAATACACATTTTTCCTAAATTCAAATAAAACACCGAAAAACTCCGAAATAAAATCTTATTTGATTTTATTATTAAATCCTCAATATTTCTTTATTTTGGGAAATTCATTTTATTCCCTCTCTCATATTTTTGTAATAGAAATAATTGATGATAAAATAAATAAAACCAAATGATCCTATTCTCAAAATTTGAGAAAACTCAAATATGAAAATAACAAAATCCCCAACTCTCTCTGTGGGTCATTGAGTTGCGTAGAATTTCTAGGATCAACCAAAAGCAAAATAAAATATGATATGCAATGATGATCTAATGTATAACATTCCAAATTGAAAATTTGGGATGTTACATTATCGGTATGGTTCCTCCGGAGCCTAGGGAACTAGAAGCAGAAGACAAGAACAAGGAAAGAGCCACAGCCGGTGCTCCTTTCACCTGGATTGCATGGAACTTTGGTACTTGCCCCGAGGATGCTAATGAGGATGAGGTCAAGACATATGCTCGTGTCTACATGTGGTACGTTATATCCAGGACTATGTTTGCTGATGGCACAGGCAAGAATGCTCCATGGATGTGGCTGAAGGTGTTGACCGTATTCGATAGCAAATGGAGTTGGGGTTCAACGACACTGCGTTACTTGTATAGACAGGTATAAAGTTGTTTATTTTTCACTTCATTGCTACATTATCAATGCGATCTTCCTGTTAATTCAACCATGTTCTCTTTTATGTGCAGTTGGATGAAGCCTGTTGTAGGAAATCTAGAGGTATTGGTGGTTGTATGCTCGCACTTTCTATATGGAGCTGGGAGCGATTGCCGGTTGGACGACCGAAGACCGTGAAGTATGAGGATTGGGACGACAAAGACGACCCACTACGGATCCCCGCTTGGGCTTACAAATGGGATGTGGTAAATGAGACAACGAATGATCCCTCGGTCATGTACAAGTTGTACACAAGCGAGCTCGACACGATTACGACTGAGCAGGTGACTTGACATTATATAAGTGATTCTCATGCTTCTATCGTAACTCGTAATCAATTCATTCTATGCTATGTTGCAGGTGGAATGGGAGACGTATGGAAGAGGGGATAGTTTTGGTAACCCTAGAGAGTTCGTGCTGAATCCGATGTGCACTAGGTATAGGGATCTTTGGCATATGCGGTGCCCACTCATATGCAACTGGGCGGTTGAGCTTCACCTGCCACATCGGGTGTACCGCAAGTTTGGTTTGTTCCAGCCACACCCGCCGGAGTGGGAGGACACAGACAAGTTGCTACACTTGTAAGATATAATTAACCTTGAGCACTTAGCAGCTTCTCGACGGTTTTGATGGTGCTAATATTCTGTTTCTAACTTGCAGGTTGGATAGCAGAAAGCAGGGGAAGGTCAAGGATTGGGACAGGCATCACAGGAAGTATATCATACAGTTCGCGCTTAGTGCGGAGCAAGCTAAGGCTAGAAAACGAGCCCAGCTTCGTGAGCAATGCCCAATCATGTTCAACAACTATCTCACATGGTTTCTTGCAAGTACCCGTGTGGAGGTATGCAAGCCGGCGTATGTAGATGAAATTTTGGAAGATCCCACTGTCTTCAATGAGCTAACCCAGCACCAGTACAATAAATTAGTCAGGGAAGGCACCCCAGTCCCTTCAGCTCCAATGATGAACTTTGTGGTATTTCCCCTTTTTGCTTTCCCATTCGCACTATTCACATCTTCGCTTGCCTAACACGTTAATGCCGTTTTTGTTCGTAGCATGCCCAGATCAAAAAAGCAACCGATGAGACCGGGACTATTCTAGAGACAACCCCAGTTGGGAAAAGTGATGGGGAAGGTCCACTTCGATCATTCATTAAGGTTCACATCTCCTTCAATTGTCCATGTAACATGTGTTGCTACGTTCGATATCTCATTCACTTGTACATGTTGCAGCGCCAGGGCCAAAGGTTAAGGCGGCTATCGAACCTTGTCGGTTGTCGTGACCCGGAGTATGTATCGCCTCAACGGTCTAGGTCGGCAACACCATCAGATCCCACTTCTGGCCACGGTGCTCCTTTGGAGGATGAGGATGTGGGTGTGGTCACCCAAGAGGTATGGCAATATCATATATTCAATTATTGATGCATTGTTATCTTTATCCTCACACACGGTCTTTTCCATATCGTTTGTTTTTGTAATAGGTTGCTGATGACATGACCTTGGAGACCTATCAAGTTCGGTCAGCATATGAGTTAAAGCGTAGGAGGGGAATCAATAAATACACACCTGAAGACTTCATCCAAAGAGGCAAGAGGACGATTGGCACCTCGTGAATGGCGGCTTTGGATGCCTTTGTGGATGAGGTGGACAAACTGGAGCTGGAGCCGGAGCGGGTTGCTCGTCCTAGGAAGGTGAAGAAGATATCCCGCAGGAGGGGGGGGAGGAGCCAATAAGCGCATAAGGAACTAGTCATCGTCCTCTATTTGTTATGTAACTCGCCTAGTGGGCATTTTTCTTATGTCGAACTTGTTATGTCGTTGAACTTGAAGTGGTGGTGTGGTAGCTCTTAGTAATGTTGAACTTGAAGTGATCGTATCTCTTAGTAATGTTGAACTTGAAGTGATGGTCACTCTTAGAAATGTTGTCTTTTTTGAAGTTGAAGAGGTGTTGAAAATGTCATAATGATGATCATTACTGTTTATTTTGTGATGCAAGTATATGTGCCTTAAAATGTGCCTGAAATGACCCAGTTCGAGGGACAAAAAAACATTAAGTGTTGGTGCAGCGCCCAGCTAAGAGGCGCCACACTGTATTGGCCCCAAACTGAGTGCAAACTTTCTGTGCTCTCTGGATAGCTCTAACCAGGCGTGCAACGCCTCCGAACTAGGCGCCACACCGTGCAGTGCAATGCCTAGCTCTGAGGCATTGCACGCCTGGGTAGAGCTATCCAAAGAGCAACAGAAACTACAGTCAGATACAGCCTGGTGTGGTGCCTAGCTCTGAGGGGCCACACTGTATTGTGCAATGCCTAGCTTGTAGGCGTTGCACTATACAGTGGAGCGCCCCAGTGCTAGGCGCCACATCAACACTTAGCGACTTTTGCCCCCCAAACTAGGTGCAAACTTTCTGTTGCTCTCTGGATAGCTCTACCCAGGCGTGCAATGCCTCCGAGCGAGGCGCCACATCATGCAGTGCAACACCTAGCTCTGAGGCGTTGCACGCCTGGGTAGAGCTATCCAGAGAGCAACAGAAACTACAGCCAGATACAGCCTGGTGTGGCGGCTAGCACTGGGCGGCACACTGTATTGTGCAACGCCCAGCCTTTAGGCATTGCACTATACAGTGTGGTGCCCCAGCGCTAGGCGCCACACCAACACTTAACGATTTTTTGCCCCCTCCAAACTGGGTGCAAACTTTCTGTTGCTCTCTGGATAGCTCTAACCAGGTGTGCAATGCCTCCGAGCTAGGCGCCACACCACGTAGTGCAACGCCTAGCTCAGAGGCGTTGCATGCCTGGGAAGAGCTATCCAGAGAGCAACAGAAACTGTAGCCATGTACAAGCTGGTGTGGCGCCTAGCTTGGAGGTGCCACACCGTATAGTGCAACGCCTCTGAGTTAGGTGTTGCACTTGGACTTAGTGAATTTTTTGGCAAACAGAGAACTGTGAAGATAGCATATGCACACAGAGTAGTGTGATGATGTGCAGTAGGATTTATAGCAAGCAGACAACTGTGAAGACAACATATGCACAAAGTACTTCACGACACATAGTAGTTCATAACACATAGTACTTCAACTTGAGGAGTAGTTCATACAACCAAATCGAGGAGGAAATACATAGTACTTCACGACACATAGTAGTTCACAACCAAATCGAGGAGGAGTCCAAAATACATAGTAGTTCATGACACATAGTAGTTAACAACCAAATCGAATAACATAGTTTAGAGAATAACACGGTCATAGTCCACAAGCAAATTGAAGATGACATATGTCGGCATTCTGGGAACGAGGGTCCCCAGACTTGCCTGCCTGCGGCCCACGGCATGGCCAAGCCAGCAGGCCGTACGGCCCGTCTTCACCAACAAAGCATCCAAGACCCTCGCGAGGGTCCAAGCCTCGCGAGGCGGACGATGCAAGACCTCCTCTGGAGTAGCCTAGCTAGGCAGGCTCATGAGGAATGGAGATATCAAGGCGGGGCAAACCTCATGAGGTCCTCGTGACGTGAGCCAGGACGCACGACACCAGGCGGGCGCCAGTGCGCGCAGCGTCCTTGTTTCCTCTTTGGTGCTAAGGAGGCCAGTGCAGGCGAAGAGTACCTAGGCATCAGGCAAAGGTTGCTATATTGGTGCAACGAGACCAAGACCAGGAGGATGGCAAGACGGAGGTCATCGTGGAGCCCAAGACGACGTCACCACTAGAGCCTTTCGCAGGCGAAGACCACTTTTGTCAGGATAGCTTGTACTAGCTGCCCCCCTTCAAATTTGCCCGCCATTGTTGGCTCCCTTCCCGCTTGATATTTGGGAAGAGGACCAGGGCCTATATAAGTAGAGCTAGCCACCATAGTAGGGGTGGTTGGGCTGAGCTGAGCTGATTGCATCTCACCTCATCTCATCTCATCTTAGCTTGATCCAACCTGATCGAGAGCCTACTCACAAGAACACCTCAACCTCAGGAGACTGTTCTTGCCTTGTACTGTTCATCATCAGCCCTAGAGGCAATCCACCACCACCACACTGGAGTAGGGTATTACACCACAGTGGTGGCCCGAACCAGTATAAACCTCGTGTCTTTTTGTGTTGCGAGTTCATCGAGTTCATCCGCGAGATCTTAGCGAGCTAGGGCATAGATCGGTAGGAAGGAAAGACTTCGCCCGCACCCCAGTGTTCGAACCTTAAGGGTTTGTCGGAACCCCACATCCGACATTTGGCGCGCCAGGTAGGGGTGCGCCGTAGCTTCCCTTCCATCAGTTCGTCGCTCCGTCGCTCCGTCGTCTCCATGGCGGACGCTCGCCGTGCTCGAGCTGAGCGTCGAGCTGCCCTCACCGCTCGCGTCGCTCAGACGGCTCCCATCGGCGGGCCACATCGCCGTTCTCCGTCTCCCGCCGCCAACGCTGCCACCGGCCCGGCGGGGAACGAGCAGCAGGCATCCTCGCATCATCCTTCGGTGCGGCAGGACGGCTGCACCGCCACTCCATCGTTGACCCCTGCCGGTTCTTCGTATCACGCGCACCGCGCTCCCATGGAGGCACGGGCCACGCTCCTCGCGGCGAATGAGCTCCTGCGCTACCGCCCCGTCGACGACCTCTACGAGGAGTGGCTCGACTGTGTCGCCGAGCTCGTCCGCGCCACAGGGGGCTCTCTGGCGTCGTCTCACTCTCTGCCTCCCCCTGAACCAGCCGCTGGCGATGGGGCTCATGGCGTGCCTCCACCACCTCAGCCCCAAGACGGCGCCTTGGCACCAAGGCGCGCGGCTCCGCGGTGTGATCCGCCGCGCCCGGCGCCCGCGCGCAAAGAGAGAAGCTGCCAAGAAATTCCGCGGACGCGAGAAGCTGCACCTGCGCTCCCCGCGCCACCTCGTCAAGACCGCGCACCGCCCGCAGCGGTGTAGCGCGGACCTCGTCAAGACCAAGCTCCACCTCCGAAGCGGGCCACAGCAACCATGGCTGGCTGCCGCGCCTTCACCCCCGAGCTGTGTAGCGTCGCCTGGCCGGGCAAGTTCAAGCTAGATCTGCCTCCTCGCTACGATGGTACCGCCGACCCCGCGGAGTTCCTGCAGCTCTATGAGCTGAGCATCGAAGCGGCCAACGGCGACGAAAAGGTCATGGCGAACTGGTTTCCCATGGCTCTCAAGGATGGAGCTCGCTCCTGGCTCCTGAACCTGTAGCATGACTCGATCTCCTCCTGGGACGAGATGCGCGACCGCTTCATCGCCAAATTCCAGGGCACTCGCGACCGCCCACCGGCCGCGGGTGATCTACGCTGCATCAGGCAGCAACCAGGAGAGACCCTCCAGAAGTACATCCAGCGCTTCAACAACACCCGCCTCAAGATCCCCAAGGTCACGGACGAGGCCATCATCTCCGCGTTCTCCAACGGTGTCCGTGACATCAATATGAAGGAAGAGCTCGCCACCCACGAGGAGCTCTGCACATCTCAGGAGCTGTTCAACCTGGCGACCAAGTGCGCAAGAGCTGAGGAGGGGCGCCTCTCTCTCCTTGAGCTGCCAGCCGTGGGCGCAGAGGAGAAGAAGGCCAAGGCCAAGGACGTGAAGCGCAAGGAGGCAGTTGTGCTCGCGGCGGAGCCCGACATCAAGCGGGGCAGAGATCAGCCCGAGTCATCCAAGAACGGCCGACCGTTCTGCGCCTTCCACAACCTGAACACCCACAACACCAGCGACTGTCAAGAGCTCAGAGCCATACGAGAAGGACGCTACGGTCGACGCCCCAAGCGCAACGACCGGGGCTACGGCCGCGGAGGAGGACATGGAGGCGGACGTTGGGACAACCGTGGCCCGCGCCAGGAGTGGCGCGACCGGCCTCGTGAGGACCGCTGGCAGGACTAGCCTCACGAGGGCACCTGGAGGGACCCGCCGCGTGAAGATCGCCCCCAGGGCAACGCCGATCTTCCCCTGCTGCCGCTGATGACCCACAAGTATAGGGGGTCTATCGTAGTCCTTTTGATAAGTAAGAGTGTCAAACCCAACGAGGAGCAGAAGGAAATGATAAGCGGTTTCCAGCAAGGTATTCTCTGCAAGTACTGAAATAAGTGGTAACAGATAGTTTTGTGATAGGATAATTTGTAGCGAGCAACAAGTAACAAAAGTAAATAAAGTGTAGCAAGGTGGCCCAATCCTTTTTGTAGCAAAGTACAAGCCTGGACAAACTCTTATATAGAGAAAAGCACTCCCGAGGACACATGGGAATATCATCGAGCTAGTTTTCATCACGCTCATATGATTCGCGTTCGGTACTTTGATAATTTGGTATGTGGGTGGACCGATGCTTGGGTACTGCCCTTACTTGGACAAGCATCCCACTTATGATTAACCTCTATTGCAAGCATCCGCAAGTACAACAAAAGTATTAAGGTAAACCTAACCATAGCATGAAACATATGGATCCAAATCAGCCCCTTACGAAGCAACGCATAAACTAGGGTTTAAGCTTCTGTCACTCTAGCAACCCATCATCTACCTAATACTTCCCAATGCCTTCCTCTAGGCCCAAATAATGGTGAAGTGTCATGTAGTCGACGTACACATAATACCACTAGGGGAGAGACAACATACATCTCATCAAAATATCGAACGAATACCAAATTCACATGACTACTAATAGCAAGACTTCTCCCATGTCCTCGGGAACAAACGTAACTACTCACAAAGCATAAACATGTTCATAATCAGAGGGGTATTAATATGCATATAGGATTTGAACATATGATCTTCCACCAATTAAACCAACTAGCATCAACTACAAGGAGTAATTAACACTACTAGCAACCTACTAGCACCAATCCCGGACTTGGAGACAAGAATTGGATACAAGAGATGAACTAGGGTTTTGAGAGGAGATGGTGCTGATGAAGATGTTGATGGAGATTGCCCTCCCCGATGAGAGGAGCGTTGGTGATGATGATGGCGATGATTTCCCCCTTCGGGAGGGAAGTTTCCCCGGCAGAACAGCTCCGCCAGAGCCCTAGATTAGTTCTGCCAAGGTTCCGCCTCGTGGCGGCGGATTTTCGTCCGAGAAGATGGCTCCTTATTTTTTCCCATCGAAAGACTTCATATAGCAGAAGATGGCCACCGGAGGGCCACCAGGGGGCCCACGAGGTAGGGGGCGCGCCCCCCACGCTCGTGGGCAGGGTGTGGCCCCCCTGGTGAATCTCTTCCGCTGAGTATTTTTTATATATTCTGAAAACGTCTCCCGTGAAGTTTCAGGATTTTGGAGCTGTGCAGAATAGGTCTCTAATATTTGCTCATTTTCCAGCCCAGAATCCCAGCTGCTGGCATTCTCCCTCTTTATGTAAACCTTGTAAAATAAGAGAGAATAGGCATAAGTATTGTGACATGTGTAATAACATCCCATAATGCAACAAATATCGATATAAAAGCATGATGCAAAATGGACGTATCAACTCCCCCAAGCTTACACCTCGCTTGTCCTCAAGCGAAAGCCCAAATTGAAAAATATTTCCACATGTTTAGAGATGGAGGTGTCGATAAAAATAAAATACGGACATGAGGGCATCATGATCATTCTTAGAACAACAACTTGTATAATCTTGTCATATAATCTCTTATGCTAGAGTAATAATTCAATCACAATTTCAAGTATGAATCATAAACTTCATTGAAAACTAACAACTATAATCTCAGTCATTGGAGCAATTGCAACTTATCCTAACATAGGAAAGAGTCAATGTATAAGAGCTTTTCAGCAAGTCCACATACTCAACTATCATATAATCTTTCACAATTGCTGACACTCACACAATACTTATGGGTATGGAGTTTTAATCGGACACAGAGAAAGATAGGGGCTTATAGTTTTGCCTCCCAACATTTTATGTAGCGACCAGACCTTAAAAAATCCAATCTCTGTGCTCTAGTGTCATCCCTGGATCAGTAATGCTGACACCGCACAGTACTTGAGGATTTATAATAGTATAGCAATCACACACTTATTACATCGAATGTCTCAAAAGAGAACTTATTACAATAAAATATGGCTTAAGGCCATCTAATAATAATAACAGCGGAAGGATTGGAAGATAAGTGAGTCCATCAACTCCAACGGCATCACTGAGTATAGAACCACGACCTAAGGCACCCTACTCGTCGTCTGAAAAGTCTGCAACATGAACGTTGCAGCCCGAAACGGGTCAGGACATGGAATATGCTGGCAAAGTAACACATAGAGAGCAATGAAAGAATAAGGCTATACTACATGCATATTTGGTTGGTGGAAAGCTCTATGGTTACAGTTTTGCGTAAAGCCAATTTTTCCCTACTGCAAAGGAATAAATTTTATTTAACTATCATGGTAATTGTTAAACATTGAGAGTGTAGACACCCTCTCAATCCCAATTAAGTATCATCATTAAAACCCAACAAAATTAATTAGAGTAACGTGATGAGATTCACATGATAATCCAAGTACTAGTTACTCAAGTTGTCCATAACCGGGGACACGGCTAACCATGATTAGTTTATACACTCTGCAGAGGTTTGCACACTTCTCCCCACAAGACTCGATCTCCTCCATTGGGATTCTCGCACTACATGGTGTTTGAGAAACGGACGACCGGGACATAGTCTTTCAGAAGCGCTAGCACCTTATGAACGGGTAGACCGTTACACCTACTTTCCCCTACATCTGCTAGTCTACCACTATAAGAGTTCGCACAACTTAATCAACTATGCTAGAGCCCATAGTAGCTTGTGGCTGCACACGGAAGTTTCTAGTATGAATAATCTCATGATCCGTTTGAGCCTAGGTGGCGGTCCATAAAGAAAACAGGCAATCGCTGGAATACCCAGGTGCCTCAATCCACCCAGATGTGTGTTTAAGTTGCCACCTTAGATAAACCATTAAGTTAACAATCTCACATCTGTCATGGATACACTCACCCAATCCACGTCTACTAGCATAGCATGGCAATATAAGCAAACGTAGAAGTAACTCCCAAAGGTTTGATAATGAAACAGGTAATAGTTACTACCTCATCAACTTCCCAAAACCCACAATTTAGTTAGATCCTAATCATGCAATGTGTGAGGATTGATCTAATGCAATAAAAACTGGGTAGTAGGAGGTATGATCAAAGTGTTACTTGCCTTGCTGATGATCCACAAAACCTAGCGATTCGAAGTAGCAAGCGGCGTACTCCGGGTACTCTATCGCAAACAAACAAGCATACAATAAGTACTCAACTAAAGCATGGGTAAAGCTCAAATAAGAGATCTAACCAGAAAGTTCAACTTAAGAACTCCGGTTGGCAAAAAGAATCAAATCGATCGAAGCAACGAAAGACAAATGGCGAAAGAAACAAAATTCATTTACTATTTTGAATCTAGGTCAAATTTTACAGAGGCAAAAACTTGTTTGAGTTGGTTAAACGGAAATAGGGTTTCGAGACGAAACTCCAGGCGCTTGAATCGCCTGATTCCGATAAACGAGCGAGAAGTTATACTAGATCGAAAATCGGATCAGAAATCGCGATCAGAAATAATCGCGGAATAATCCGAGAACAAGAAAAACGACGAACAGATTAACGAACGAACGTTCGTTATCTGGATCTAAACGATGAGCACGTTTGTTAAAATGAACGAACGAGCGAACGCTCGCTAAATAACCTAAACCGAATAAAACAGATCTAATAAAAAAAGGGAAACTAAAAAAACCGAACGAAAACCGGCGAAAACCAACGGTTTTCTAAAAAAACCGGCGGCGACGGTCAACCTCGGCGGGCGGGTCCGGCGGCGGCGGCAGCTTGGGGCTGGGCACGGCGCGGCTAGGGTTTGGGGGCGCGGTGGCTTGGGCTAAAAGCGGCCCGGGGCGGCGCTATATAAAGGGCCCCGGCCAGAGGAGTCCCGGCCGATCCCGGCCCGAAGTCGGTTCGTTTTTTTAAATAATTACGCGCAGAAAAACAAACAAAAGAAATACTAAACGGACTCCAAAAATCCCGAAATAAATTTTCCCTGGCTTCTAAAATCAAGCAGCACAGGATGAACATTTATTTGGGGCCTAAATGCAATTTTGAAACACACGCATTTTTCCTAAATTCAAATAAAATAGCAAATAAAACCAAAATAAAATCTTATTTGATTTTATTATTAAATCCTGAATATTCTTTATTTTGGGAAAGTCATTTTATTCCCTCTCTCATATTTTTGTGATAGAAATAATTGAAGATAAAATAAATCAAATCAAATGATCCTATTTTCAAAATTTGAGAAAACTCAAATATGAAAATAACGAAATCCCCAATTCTCTCTGAGGGTCCTTGAGTTGCGTAGAATTTCTAGGATCAACCAAAATGCAATAAAATATGATATGCAATGATGATCTAATGTATAACATTCCAAATTGAAAATTTGGGATGTTACAAACCTACCCCCTTAAGATGAATCTCGCCCTCGAGATTCGGGTTGGCTAGAAAATAGGTGAGGGTGGTCCTTCAGCAGATCTTCCTCTCGCTCCCAGGTGGCTTCATCCTCGGTGTGGTGGCTCCACTGAACTTTGCAAAACTTGATAACCTTGCTGCGGGTGACTCGGCTGGCATACTTAAGAATCTTGACTGGTTTCTCCCCATAGGTCAAATCACTAACCAACTGAATTGCTTCCAGCGGCACTGTATCTCTCAGCGGTATATCAGCCATCTCTGCGTGGCACTTCTTCAACTGGGAAACGTGGAACACGTCGTGAACTCGTGACAATCCTTCGGGCAATTCCAACTTGTAGGCTACTTCTCCCATACACTCCAAAACCTTGTGTGGTCCTACAAAACGTGGCGCTAACTTTCCCTTAACTCCAAAGCGCTTAACTGCTCGAAGTGGAGATACTCGAAGATAAACTCGGTCTCCGACTTCGTAAACTGTCTCCTTGCATTTCGAATCTGCGTAGCTCTTCTGCCTGGACTGGGCTACCTTGAGCCTATCACGAATCAATTTCACCTTCTGTTCAGACTCCTTAATCAGATCCGGTCCAAACAACTGGCGGTCTCCAACTTCATCCCACGACAATGGGTCCTGCACCTTCTTTCGTACAAAGCTTCAAAAGGGGTCATCTTCCAACTGGATTGATAACTATTGTTGTAAGAGAACTCCGCATATGGCAAATTGTCGTCCCAACTAGATTCGTAATCTAGCGCACAAGCTCTCAGCATATCCTCCAAAATCTGATTGACTCTCTCGGTCTGGCCATCTTTCTGCAGATGAAAAGCTGTACTGAACTCTAGCCTGGTACCCAAAGTTTCGTGCAACTGATTCCAGAACTTTGAGGTAAACTGGGTTCCTCTATCTGATATAATGCTCCTCGGAACTCCATGCAGACATACGATCCTGGTCATGTATATCTTTGCCAACTTAGCACTGGTGTAGGTAGTCTTCACTGGGATGAAATGAGTTACCTTTGTCAAACGACCGACTATAACCCAAATCGAGTCATAGCCTGAACGAGTTCTGGGCAATCCCGTATTAAAATCCATGCCTAACTTATCCCACTTCCATTCGGGTATTGGCAATGGCTGTAACAATCCTGCTGGCTTCTGATGCTCTGCCTTTACTCTCTGACATACATCACAAACTGCTACATACTCCCCAATATCCTTCTTCATTCTGGTCCACCAGAAGGTATCCTTCAAATCCAAATACATCTTGGTATTTCCTGGGTGAATCGAATATGGTGAATCATGAGCTTCCTGCAGAATTAACTTCCTGATCTCTGGGTCATTGGGCACATAAACACGATATTCAAACCATAAGGTATCGTGATCATCCTCACGAAATCCTTTAGCTTTTCCTTTGCTTAGTTTCTCCTTTATAGCGGCAATCTCTTTGTCAGCTTTCTGAGCTTCTCTGATTCTATCCATCAAAGTTGACTGAATCTCCAATGCTGCTACATAGCCTCTCGGAACTATTTCCAAACATAGTTCACGAAGATTTTCTGCTAACTCCTTGGGTATTTCTCCCGTCATTAATGTATTGACATGGCTCTTACGGCTTAATGCGTCAGCTACTACATTAGCCTTTCCGGGGTGATAATGCAATTTCATATCATAATCCTTGATAAGCTCCAACCATATCCTTTGTCTGAGGTTTAACTCATTCTGTTTGAAAATGTACTTCAAACTCTTATGATCCGTGCACACCTCACAATGATTTCCAATGAGGAAATGTCTCCATGTTTTCAAAGCGTGCACTACGGCTGCTAACTCCAAATCATGCGTAGCATAATTCAACTCATGAGGCTTCAGTTGTCTTGAGGCATATGAAACAACTCTCCCTTCCTGCATAAGCACTGCTCCAAGTCCTCGACGTGAAGCGTCGCAATACACCTCATAATCCTTAGTCTGGTCTGGCAAAATCAACACTGGTGAGGTAACCAAGCGTTTCTTCAACTCCTGGAAACTAGCCTCACATTCCTCTGTCCATATGAACTTGGTATCCTTCTTTAACAACTCAGTCATAGGCTTTGAAATCTTTGAGAAATTCTCAATAAATCTCCGGTAGTATCCTGCGAGTCCAAGAAAACTCCGGATCTCTCCAACTGTTGTTGGGGCTTCCCACTTGGTCACGGTTTCAACTTTAGCGGGATCTACTGCTATACCTTCTCCAGATATAACATGTCCGAGGAATCCTACTTCCTTCAATCAAAACTCACATTTGCTGAACTTGGCATATAATTTATGTTCTCTGAGCTTTCCAAGTACCAAACGCAAATGCTCCTTATGCTCCTCTTCATTCTTCGAATAAACCAGGATATCATCAATGAACACTACGGCGAACTTATACAAAAACTCCATAAACACTTTGTTCATCATGTTCATAAAATAGGCAGGTGCATTAGTCAGACCAAATGACATAACGGTATACTCATACAGCCCATACCTGGTAGTAAAAGCGGTCTTCGGAATATCCTGTTCTTGAATCTTCAACTGGTGCTATCCTGATCGTAGATCTATCTTGGAAAATACCTTAGCTCCTTGCAATCGATCAAACAGATCATTGATCATTGGTAGTGGGTACTTGTTCTTGATCGTTACTTCATTCAATCCTCGATAATCAACAACCATCCTTAACGATCCATCCTTCTTCTCCACTAGTAGTACTGGTGATCCCCAAGGCGAAGAACTTGGGCGAATATATCCCTTATCCAGTAACTCCTTAATCTTCTTCTTAATTTCCACCAAATCCTTTGCTGGCATCCTATATGGTCTCTTTGATATTGGCCTTGTGCCTGGCAATAGCTCAATCAAAAACTCAATATCTCTATCCGGTGGCATGCCTGGCAACTCCTCTGGAAATACTTCAGGGAAATCCCTTACCACTGGTACTTCCTCCTGCACAACTCATGTTAAGCAATTTACTTGAGCCCTCTTTGGCACATGTCGGGATACATACTCGATCCTTCTCCCTTCTGGGGTGGTAAGAAAAATTGACTTACTAGCACATTCAATATTCCCTTCATACTTTGACAACCAATCCATGCCTAATATCACATCCAATCCTTGAGATTTCAATACTATTAGGTCTGAGGGAAAAACATAGTTACCAATCCTTAATGGTAACCGATCACACCATAGACTAGCCACATACTCTGCTCCGGGCGAGGTTACTAACATGGGTGACCTAAGGTCTTGGGTTGGTAGGTTATACTTATCCACAAATCCCCTTGAGATGTATGAATGCGATGCACCAGTATCAAAAAGAACGAGTGCAGTAAATGACTTAACCAAAAACTTATATATTACTGCATCGGGCTAAGCTTCAACCTCCTCCACGCTAACGTGGTTCACGTGTCCCCTGTTGAAAGGGTTCGGCTTCTTCCTAGAACTTTCGTTGCCATTTTGGCCTTCAGGACATTCATTGGCATAATGTCCGGTCTTCTGACACTTAAAACAAGTGACTTGGCTTAGGCCCTTCTTGGCTGGGGTTGATGGGTTGGTGCGATTCTGGCCGTTGCTTCCTCCATTGCCATTACCATTCTTGGTGCCATTGTGATTGTGCAAGCTACCTCCTCCATGGGTATGCTGAAAATGTCCTCCCGGTCTAGGGGTAAAACGTGGCTTTTGCTGAGCTCCTGAATTGTACTTTCCTTGTCCATACTTCCTCTTGCGGTTCTCAATTTGCTGCTGCTTGCCTTCAATCATAAGATCACGATCTACCAACTCCTGGTAGTTGTTGAAGGTTGCTACCATCAACTGCATGCTCAACTCATCATTCAGTCCTTCCAGAAACTTCTCCTGCTTAGCTGCATCCGTAGCGACGTCATCTGGGGCATAACGTGCTAGCTTACTAAAGTCCTCCACATACTGGCCAACTGTCCTTCCTCCTTGGCGCAAGTTGCAAAACTCACGCTTCTTCATGGCCATAGCTCCTGCTGAAACATGTGCAGTACGAAAAGCCTGCTGAAACTGGTCCCATGTGACAATGTCGACAGGGAAAGTGGCTGTGAAATTCTCCCACCATGATGTTGCTGGTCCTTCTAGCTGATGTGCGGCAAACTTCACCTTCTCCGCATCTGTGCATCCTGCTGTGGTCAACTCCCTAGCTGTCTTGCGGAGCCAATCATCTGCTACTATCGGCTCGGTGCTACTGGAAAACACCGGCGGATTCAGCCTAAGAAAACGGGCTAAGTGGTCAACATGTGGTGGTGGTGGTGGGTTGTTGTTGTTGTTGTTCCCCTGATTCTGATTCTGGACTAGCAACTGCATCAATGTGTTCTGCTGCTGGATCAACTGGGTGAGCTCCGGTGGAAAGGTAAATCCGGGGTCACGTCTCGGAGGCATCTGAGGGTTTAGAAAAGATGAGATATAAGAATAGAGGGGGTCTAAAGAGAAAACACTACCCATATGCACATGAGGCAAAAACAAACAATTCACTTCAATCAATCAAACAAGGGCATACAATCGATCTAACTATCGCAAAAGTGCTCGGACTGCTATATATACATGGTGGACTACTACTACTGATGAGATGGTCTACTAGAAATATTCTTCGGTTGCAGACTCCATGATATCTGCTCCAGCTTCATCAACATAGTCATCATCGCTACTATCTGGTTCCGAGTCGGTGCCGTCGATGATGATGTAGTCTTCTGGGCTAATCTCCTGGGGTTCTTCGTCTTCCTCTACTGGTGTAGGGTCTCCCATAAATATTCCAATCTTCTTGATCAGGTCGTCATTCTTCTCCACCAATACTTCAATTTCTTCTTCATAATCTTCACGTGTAGCCTTGAGTTCTTCCTCCAGTTCCTTGATTCTAATCTTAGCCTTCTTCAGATCTATCATGTCGGCGCACATCTGGTTCTCCTGTCGTCGAATGTGCTGATTTAACTCCTGGATAAAAGCTGCGATTGATCTATCCTTCCTGGTGCTGATCATCTCCCAGTGTTCATCTCGGCGCCCAAAAATCTGGTAGATAGTATCCTTGAGATCCTTGCGGTAGACTTCTCCAATGCGTCCCATCGCGATGTGTGCTGCCATGCTCTTTCCTAGACTCCAAGTTGGTGCATCAAAAGACAATTCTATGGGCTCAGTGACTGGCATGAACGTCCTTCATGGAACGTCCTCCAACTTCGTCCCACGACAACGGTGTCCTGGACCTCCTTCCGTACAAAGCTTCGAAAGGGGCCTTCTTCAAACTGGTTTGATAACTGTTGTTGTAAGAGAACTCTGCATATGGCAAATTATCGTCCCAACTAGATCCATAATCTAGCGCACAAGCTCTCAGCATATCCTCCAAAATCTGATTGACTCTCTCGGTCTATCCATCTGTCTGTGGATGAAAAGCTGTACTAAATTCTAGCTTGGTTCCCAAAGTTTCGTGCAACTGCTTCCAGAACTTTGAGGTAAACTAGGTTCCTCTATCTGATATAATGCTCCTCGGAACTCCATGCAGACATACGATCCTGGTCATGTATATCTTTCCAACTTAGCACTGGTGTAGGTAGTCTTCACTGGGATGAAATGAGTTACCTTTGTCAAACGACCGACTATAACCCAAATCGAGTCATAGCCTGAACAGTTCTGGGCAATCCCGTATTAAAATCCATGCCTAACTTATCCCACTTCCATTCGGGTATTGGCAATGGCTGTAACAATCCTGTTGGCTTCTGATGCTCTGCCTTTACTCTCTGACATACATCACAAACTGCTACATACTCCCCAATATCCTTCTTCATTCTGGTCCACCAGAAGGTATCCTTCAAATCCAAATACATCTTGGTATTTCCTGGGTGAATCGAATATGGTGAATCATGAGCTTCCTGCAGAATTAACTTCCTGATCTCCGGGTCATTGGGCACATAAACACGGTCTTCAAACCATAAGGTATCGTGATCATCCTCACGAAATCCTTTAACTTTTCCTTTGCTCATCTTCTCCTTTATAGAGGCAACCTCCTTGTCAGTCTTCTGAGCTTCTCTCATCTTATCCATCAAAGTAGACTGAATCTCCAATGCTGCTACATAGCCTCTCAGGACTATCTCCAAACATAGCTCACGAAGGTCCTCAGCTAACTCCTTCGGTAAATCTCCCGTCATTAGTGTGTTGACATGGCTTTTACGGCTCAGTGCGTCAGCTACTACGTTAGCCTTTCCGGGGTGATAATGCAATCTCATATCATAATCCTTGATGAGCTCCAACCATCTCCTTTGCCTGAGATTCAACTCCTTCTGCGTGAAAATATACTTCAAACTCTTGTGATCCGTGTACACCTCACAATGGTTTCTAATGAGAAAATGTCTCCAAGTCTTTAATGCATGCACTACGGCTGCTAACTCCAAATCATGCATGGCATAATTCAACTCATGCGGCTTAAGTTGTCGTGAAGCATACGAAACAACTCTTCCTTCCTGCATAAGCATTGCTCCAAGTCCTTGACGTGAAGTGTCGCAATACACCTCATAATCCTTGTTCTGATCTGGTAGAATCAACACTGGTGATGTAACCAAACGTTTCTTCAACTCCTGGAAACTAGCCTCACATTCCTCAGTCCATTTGAACTTGGTATCCTTCTTCAACAACTCCATCATAGGCTTCGCAATCTTCGAGAAATTTTCAATGAATCTCCGGTAGTATCCTGTGAGTCCAAGAAAACTCCGGATCTCTCCAACTGTTGTTGGTGTTCCCAATTTGTCACAGTGTCAACCTTGGTGGGATCTACTGCTATACCTTCTCCGGATATAACGTGTCCGAGGAATCCAACTTCCTTCAACCAAAATTCGCATTTGCTAAACTTGGCATATAACTAATGTCTGAGCTTCCCATGTACCAAACACAAATGCTCCTTATGCTCCTCTTCATTCTTCGAGTAAACCAGAATATCATCAATGAACACTACGACGAACTTATCCAAAAACTCCATAAACACTTTGTTCATCATGTTCATAAAATATGCAGGTGCGTTAGTTAGTCCAAATGACATAATGGTGTGCTCGTACAGCCCATACCTGGTGGTAAAAGTTGTCTTAGGTATATCCTATTCTCGAATCTTCAACTGATGGTATCCTGATCGCAGATCGATCTTGGAAAATACCTTAGCTACTTGCAATCAATCGAACAGATCATTGATCATCGGTAGTGGGTACTTGTTCTTGATTGTTACTTCGTTCAATCCTCGATAATCAACAACCATCCTAACAATCCATCCTTTTTCTCCACTAGAAGTACTAGCGACCCCCAAGGCGAAGAACTTGGGTGAATATAACCTTTATCCAGTAACTCCTTAATCTGCTTCTTAATCTCCTCCAAATCTTTTGCGGGCATCCTGTATGGTCTTTTAGATATCGGTCCTGTGCCTGGTAAAAGCTCAATTAAAAACTCAATGTCTCTATCCGGTGGCATGCCTGGCAATTCCTCTAGAAACACATCAGGGAAATCCTTTACCACTGGTACTTCCTCTTTCACAACTCCTGTTAACGAATTTACTTGAATCCTCTTCGGCACATGCCGGGATACATACTTGATCCTTCTTCCTTCTGGGGTGGTGAGAAAAATCGACTTACTGGCGCAATCGATGTTTCCTCCATACATCAATAGCCAATCCGTACCCAGAACTACATCCAAACCTTGAGATTCCAATACTATTAGGTCTGCGGGAAATACATAGTTACCAATCCTTAATGGTAACCGATCACACCATAGACTAGCCATATATTCTGCTCCAGGTGAGGTTACTAACATGGGTGACCTAAGGGCTTGGGTTGGCAGTTTATACTTATCCACAAATCCCCTTGAGATGTATGAATGCGATGCACTAGTATCAAAAAGGACGATTGCAGTAAAAGACTTAACCAAAAACTTACCTATTACTGCATCCGGCTGCTCTTCAACCTCCTCCACGTTTACGTGGTTCACCTGTCCCCTATTGAAAGGGTTCGGCTTCTTCCCAGAGCTTCCGTTGCCATTACCATTCTGGGCTTCAGGACATTCATTGGCATAATGTCCGGTCTTCTGGCACTTAAAGCAAGTGACTTGGCTCAGGTCTCTCTTGGCTGGGGTTGATGGGTTGGTACGGTTCTGGCCATTGCTTCCTCCATTCCCATTACCATTCTTGGGGCCATTATGATTGTGCGAGCTACCTCCTCCATGGGTATGCTGAAAATGTCCTCCCGGTCTAGGGGTAAAACGTGGCTTCTGTTGAGCTCCAGAATTGTACTTCCCTTGTCCATACTTCCTCTTGCGGTTCTCAATTTGCTGCTGCTTCCCTTCAATCATAAGAGCACGATCTACCAACTCCTGGTAGTTGTTGAAGCTTGCTACCATCAACTGCATGCTCAACTCATCATTCAGTCCTTCCAGAAACTTCTCCTGCTTAGCTGCATCCGTAGCCACGACATCTGGGGAATAACGTGCTAGCTTACTAAAGTCCTCCACATACTGGCCAACTGTCCGTCCTCCTTGGCGCAAGTTGCAAAACTCACGCTTCTTCATGGCCATAGCTCCTGCTGAAACATGGGCGGTACGGAAAGCCTGCTGAAACTGGTCCCATGTGACAGTGTCGATAGGGAAAGTGGCTGTGAAATTCTCCCACCATGATGCTGCGGGTCCGTCAAGCTGATGTGCGGCAAACTTCACCTTTTCCACATCTGTGCATCCTGCTATGGTCAACTCCCTAGCTGTCTTGCGGAGCCAATCATCTGCTACTATAGGGTCGGTGCTACTGGAAAACACCGGTGGATTCAGCCTAAGAAAACGGGCTAAGTGGTCAACATGTGGTGGTGGTGGTGGGTTGTTGTTGTTGTTCCCCTGATTCTGATTCTGGACTAGCAACTGCATCAACGTATTCTGCTGCTGGATCAACTAAGTGAGCTCCGGTGGGAAGGTAAATCCGGGGCCACGTCTCGGAGGCATCTGATGGGTTTAGAAAAGATGAGATTTAAGAATAGAGAGGGGTCTAGAGAGAAAACACTACCCATATGCACATGAGGCAAAAGCAAACAATTCACTTCATTCAATCAAACAAGGGCATACAATCGGTCTAACTATCGCAAAAGTGCTCGGACTACTGTATTTACATGGTGGACTACTACTGCTGATGGGGTGGTCTACTAGAAATATTCTTTGGTTGCAGACTCCATGATATCTGCTCCAGCTTCATCAACATAGTCATCATCACTATCATCTGGATACGAGTCGGTGTCGTCGATGATGATGTAGTCTTCCAGGTGAATCTCCTTGGGTTCTTCGTCTTCTTCTACTGGTGTAGGGTCTCCCATGAATATTCCGATCTTCATTGTTAGTGAAGGAAATATGCCCTAGAGGCAATAATAAAGTTATTATTTATTTCCTTATATCATGATAAATGTTTATTATTAATGCCAAAATTGTATTAACCGGAAACATAATACATGTGTGAATACATAGACAAACAGAGTGTCACTAGTATGCCTCTACTTGACTAGCTCGTTGATCAAAGATGGTTATGTTTCCTAACCATAGACATGAGTTGTCATTTGATTAACGGGATCACATCATTAGGAGCATGACGTGATTGACTTGACCCATTCTGTTAGCATAGCACTTGATCGTTTAGTTTGTTGCTATTGCTTTCTTCATGACTTATACCTGTTCCTATGACTATGAGATTATGCAACTCCCGTTTACCGGAGGAACACTTTGTGTGCCACCAAACATCACAACGTAACTGGGTGATTATAAAGGTGCTCTACAGGTGTCTCTAAAGGTACTTGTTGGGTTGGCGTATTTCAAGATTAGGATTTGTCACTCCGATTGTCGGAGAGGTATCTCTGGGCCCTCTCGGTAATGCACATCACTTAAGCCTTGCAAGCATTGCAACTAATGAGTTAGTTGCAGGATGATGTATTACGGAACGAGTAAAGAGACTTGCCGGTAACGAGATTGAACTAGGTATTGAGATACCGACGATCGAATCTCGGGCAAGTAACATATCGATGACAAAGGGAACAACGTATGTTGTTATGCAGTCTGACCGATAAAGATCTTCGTAGAATATGTGGGAGCCAATATGAGCATCCAGGTTCCGCTATTGGTTATTGACCGGAGACGTGTCTCGGTCATGTCTACATTATTCTCGAACCCGTAG
Organism: Triticum urartu; assembly: GCF_003073215.2. Taxonomy (NCBI): domain Eukaryota; kingdom Viridiplantae; phylum Streptophyta; class Magnoliopsida; order Poales; family Poaceae; genus Triticum; species Triticum urartu. Next base: position 284,850,679 of record NC_053022.1, read on the forward strand.
GGTCCGCACGCTTAAGGTTTCGATGACAGTTATATTATGAGTTTATGAGTTTTGATGTACCGAAGGAGTTCGGAGTCCCGGATGAGATCGGGGACATGACGAGGAGTCTCGAAATGGTCGAGATGTAAAGATCGATATATTGGACGACTATATTCGGACATCGGAAAGGTTTCGAGTGATTCGGGTATTTTTCGGAGTACCGGAGAGTTACGGGAATTCGCCGGGGAGTATATGGGCCTTATTGGGCTTTAGGGGAAAGAGAGAGGAGAGGTTGGGCGCCCCCCCCCCCAAAGCCTAGTCCGAATTGGACTAGGGGGAGGGGCTGCGCCCCCTCCTTCCTTCTCTTCTCCCTTCCCTTGCCTTGACTCCTACTCCTACTACTTGGAAGGGGGGGAATCCTACTCCCGGTGGGAGTAGGACTCCTCCAGGGCGCGCCATAGGGGCCGGCCCTCTCCCCCCTCCTCCACTCCTTTATATACGTGGCCAAGGGGCACCACATAGACACACAAGTTGATCTTCGTGATCGTTCTCTTAGCCGTGTGCGGTGCCCCCCTCCACCATAATCCTCGATAATATTGTAGCAGTGCTTAGGCGAAGCCCTGCGACGGTAGAACATCAAGATCGTCACCACACCTTCGTGCTGACGGAACTCTTCCCCGACACTTTGCTGGATCGGAGTCCGGGGATCGTCATCGAGCTGAACGTGTGCTAGAACTCGGAGGTGCCGTAGTTTCGGTGCTTGATCGGTCGGGCCGTGAAGACGTACAACTACATCAACCGCGTTGTGCTAACACTTCCGCTTCCAGTCTACGAGGGTACGTAGATAACACTCTCCCCTCTCGTTGCTATGCATCACCATGATCTTGTGTGTGCGTAGGAAATTTTTGAAATTACTATGTTCCCCAGCAGTGGCATCCGAGCCTAGGTTTTATGCGTTGATGTTGTGCACGAGTAGAACACAAGTGAGTTGTGGGCGATATAAGTCATACTGTTTACCAGCATGCCATACTTTGGTTCGGCGGTATTGTTGGATGAAGCAGCCTGGACCGACATTACGCGTACGCTTACGTGAGACTGGTTCTACCGACGTGCTTTGCACACAGGTGGCTGGCGGGTGTCACTTTCTCCAACTTTAGTTGAACCGAGTGTGGCTACGCCCGGTCCTTGCGAAGGTTTAAACAGCACCAACTTGACAAACTGTCATTGTGGTTTTGATGCATAGGTAAGAACGGTTCTTGCTCAGCCCGTAGCAGCCACGTAAAACTTGCAACAACAAAGTAGAGTACGTCTAACTTGTTTTTGCAGGGCATGTTGTGATGTGATATGGTCAAGACGTGATGAGATATAAGTTGTTGTATGAGATGATCATGTTTTGTTGAAGTTATCGGCAACAGACAAAAGCCTTATGGTTATCTCTCTATTGCATAAGATGCAAGCGCCAAATAATTGCTTTACTTTATCGCTATGCGATAGCAATAGTTGCAAGAGCAATTGTTGGCGAGACAACCATGTGACGACACATTGATATAGATCAAGATGATGGAGATCATGGTGTCATGCCGGTGACGATGGAGATCATGACGATGCTTTGGAGATGGAGATCAAAGGCACAAGATGATGATGGCCATATCATGTCACATATTATGATTGCATGTGACGTTTATATTTTATACATCTTATTTTGCTTAGTTCGGCGGTAGCTTCATAAGATAATCTCTCACTAAATTATCAAGGTATAAGTGTTCTCCCTGAGTATGCACCGTTGCGAAAGTTCTTCGTGCTGAGACACCACGTGATGATCGGGTGTGATAGGCTCTATGTTCAAATACAACGGGTGCAAAACAGTTGCACACGCAGAATACTCAGGTTAAACTTGACGAGCCTAGTATATAACAGATATGGCCTCGGAACACGGAGACCGAAAGGTCGAGCGTGAATCATATAGTAGATATGATCAACATATTGATGTTCACCATTGAAACTACTCCATCTCACGTGATGATCGGACATGGTTTAGTTGATTTGGATCACGTGATCACTTAGAGGATTAGAGGGATGTCTATCTAAGTGGGAGTTCTTGAGTAATATGATTAATTGAACTTAAATTTATCATGAAATTAGTCCTGGTAGTATTAGCATATCTATGTTGTAGATCAATAGCTCGCGTTTAGCTCCCCTGTTTTATTTTTGATATGTTCCTAGAGAAAACTAAGTTGAAAGATGTTAGTAGCAATGATGCGGATTGGATCCGTGATCTGAGGATTATCCTCATTGCTGCATAGAAAAATTATGTCCTTGATGCACCGCTAGGTGACAAACCTATTGCAGGAGCAGATGCAGACGTTATGAACGTTTGGCTAGCTCAATATGATGACTACTTGATAGTTTAGTGCACCATGCTTAACGGCTTAGAATCGGGATTTCAAAGACGTTTTGAACGTCATGGACCATATGAGATGTTCCAGGAGTTGAAATTAATATTTCAAGCAAATACCCGAGTTGAGATATATGAAGTCTCCAACAAGTTCTATAGCTAAAAGATGGAGGAGAATAGCTCAAGCAGTGAGCATGTGCTCAGATTGTCTGGGTACTACAATCGCTTGAATCAAGTGGGAGTTAATCTTCCAGATAAAATAGAGATTGACAGAATTCTCTAGTCACCATCACCAAGTTAGTAGAACTTCGTGATGAACTATAATATGCAAGGGATAACAGAAACGATTCCCAAGCTCTTCGTGATGCTGAAATCGACGAAGGTAGAAATCAAGAAAAGCATCAAGTGTTGATGGTAAACAAAACCATTAGTTTCAAGTAAAGGGACAAAGGGCAGAAAGGGGAACTTCAAGAAGAACGGCAAGCAGGTTGCTACTCAAGTGAAAAACCCAAGTCTGGACCTAAGCCTGAAACTGAGTGCTTCTACTGCAAAGGGATTGGTCACTGGAAGCGGAACTACCCCAAGTAATTGGCGGATAAGAAGGTTGGCAAAGTGAACATAGGTATATTTTATATACATGTTATTGATGTGTACTTTACTAGTGTTTATAGCAACCCCTCAGTATTTGATACTAGTTCAGTTGCTAAGAGTAGTAACTCGAAACGGGAGTTGCAGAATGAACAGAGACTAGTTAAGGGTGAAGTGACGATGTGTGTTGGAAGTGGTTCCAAGATTGATATGATCATCGCAGCACACTCCCTATACTTTCGGGATTAGTGTTGAACCTAAATAAGTGTTATTTGGTGTTTGTGTTGAGCATGAATATGATTTGATCATGTTTATTGCAATACAGTTATTCATTTAACTAAGAGAATAAATTGTTGTCCTGTTTACATATATGGTTACACACCCAATGTAAATGGTTCGTTGGATCTCGATCGTAGTGATACACATATTCATAATATTGAAACCAAAAGATGCAAAGTTAATAAGGATAGTGCAACTTACTTGTGGCACTGCAGTTTAGGTCATATTGGTGTAAAGCGCATGAAGAAACTCCATGCTGATGGACTTTTGGAATAACTTGATTATGAATCAGTTGATGCTTATGAACCATGCCTCATGGGCAAGATGACTAAGACTCCGTTCTCCGGAACAATGTAGCAAGCAACAGATTTGTTGGAAATCATGCATACTGATGTATGTGGTCTGATGAATATTGAAGCTCGCAGCAGGTGTCATTATTTTCTGATCTTCACGGATGATTTGAGCAGATATGAGTATATCTACTTGATGAAACACAAGTCTGAAATATTTGAAAAGTTCAAAGAATTTCAAAGTGAAGTGGAGAATCATCGTAACAAAAATAAAAGTTTCTACGATATGATCGCAGAAGTAAAATATTTGAGTTACGAGTTTGGCCTTCAGTTAAAACAATGTGAAATAGTTTCACTACTCACGCCACCTAGAACACCATAGTGTAATGGTGTGTCTGAACATCGTAATTGTACTTTACTTGATATGGTGCGATCTATGATGTCTCTTACAGATTTACCGCTATCGTTTTGGGGTTATGCATTAGAGACAGCTACATTCACGTTAAATAGGGCACCATCTAAATACGTTGAGATGACACCGTATGAACTATGGTTTGGCAAGAAACCTAAGCTGTCGTTTCTTAAAGTTTGAGGTTGCAATGCTTATGTGAAAAAGTTTCAACCTGATAAGCTCTAACCCAAATCGGAGAAGTGCGTCTTCATAGGATACCCAAAAGAAAATGTTGGGTACACCTTCTATCACAGATCCGAAGGCAATATATTCGTTGCTGAGAATGGATCCTTTCTAGAGAAGGAGTTTCTCTCGAAAGAAGTGAGTGGGAGGAAAGTAGAACTTGATGAGGTAACTGTACCTGCTCCCTTATTGGAAAGTAGTTCATCACAGAAATCTGTTCCTATGACTACTACACCGATTAGTGAGGAAGCTAATGATGATGATCATGTAACTTCAGATCAAGTTACTACCGAACCTCGTAGGTAAACCTGAGTGAGATCCGCACCAGAGTGGTACGGTAATCCTATTCTGGAGGTCATGTTACTTGACCATGACGAGCCTACGAACTATGAGGAAGCGATGATGAGCCCAGATTCCGCGAAATGGCTTGAGGCCATGAAATCTGAGATGAGATCCATGTATGAGAACAAAGTATGGACTTTGATTGACTTGCCCAATGATTGGCGAGCCATTGAGATTAAATGGATCTTCAAGAGGAAGACGGACGCTGATAGTAGTGTTACTATCTACAAAGCTAGAATTGTCGCAAAAAGGTTTTCGACAAGTTCAAGGTGTTGACTGCGATGAGAGTTTCTCACTCGTATCTATGCTTAAGTCTGTCCGAATCATGTTAGCAATTGCCGCATTTTATGAAATCTGGCAAATGGATAAACAAAACTGCATTCCTTAATGGATTTATTAAAGAAGAGTTGTATATGATGCAACCAGAAGATTTTGTCCATCCTAAAGGTACTAACAAAATATGCAAGCTCCAGCGATCCATCTATGGACTGGTGCAAGCATCTCGGAGTTGGAATATACGCTTTGATAAGTTGATCGAAGCATATAGTTTTATATAGACTTGCGGTGAAGCCTGTATTTACATGAAAGTGAGTGGGAGCACTACAACATTTCTGATAAGTATATGTGAAAGACATATTGTTGATCGGAGATAATGTAGAATTATTCTGCAAAGCATAAAGGAATGTTTGAAAGGAGTTCTTCAAAGAAAGACCTTGGTGAAGCTCCTTACATATTGAGTATCAAGATCTATAGAGATAGATCAAGACGCTTGATAAGTTTTTTCAATGAATACATACCTTGACAAGATTTTGAAGTAGTTCAAAATGGAACAGTCAAAGAAGGAGTTCTTGCCTGTGTTACAAAGGTGTGAAGTTGAGTAAGACTCAAAACCCGACCACGGCAGAAGATAGAGAGAGAATGAAAGTCATTCCCTATGCCTCAGCCATAGGTTCTATAAAGTATGCCATGCTGTGTACCAGACCTATTGTATACCCTGCCCTGAGTTTGGCAAGGGAGTACAATAGTGATCTAGGAGTAGATCACTAGACATTGGTCAAAATTATCCTTAGTGGAATAAGGATATGTTTCTCGATTATGGAGGTGACAAAAGGTTCGTCGTAAAGGGTTACGTCGACGCAAATTTTGACACTGATCCTGATGACTCTAAGTCTCAATCTGGATACATATTGAAACTGGGAGCAATTAGCTAGAGTAGCTCCATGCAGAGCATTGTTGACATAGAAATTTGCAAAATACTTACGGATATGAATGTGGCAGACCCGTTGAATAAACTTCTCTCACAAGCAAAACATGATCACACCTCAGTACTCTTTAGGTGTTAATCACATAGCGATGTGAACTAGATTATTGACTCTAGTAAACCCTTTGGGTGTTGGTCACATGTCAATGTGAACTATGGGTGTTAATCACATGGTGATGTGAACTCTTGATGTTAAATCACATGGCGATGTGAACTAGATTATTGACTCTAGTGCAAGTGGGAGACTGAAGGAAATATGCCCTAGAGGCAATAATAAAATTATTATTTATTTCCTTATATCATGATAAATGTTTATTATTCATGCCAGAATTGTATTAACCGGAAACATAATACATGTGTGAATACATACACAAACAGAGTGTCACTAGTATGCCTCTACTTGACTAGCTCGTTGATCAAAGATGGTTATGTTTCCTAACCATAGACATGAGTTGTCATTTAAGCCTTGCACATCACTTAAGCCTTGCAAGCATTGCAACTAATGAGTTAGTTGCAGAATGATGTATTACGGAACGAGTAAAGAGACTTGCCGGTAACGAGATTGAACTAGGTATTGAGATACCGACAATCGAATCTCGGGCAAGTAACATACCGATGACAAAGGGAACAACGTATGTTGTTATGCGGTCTGACCGATAAAGATCTTTGTAGAATATGTGGGAGCCAATATGAGCATCCAGGTTCCGCTATTGGTTATTGACCGGAGACGTGTCTCGGTCATGTCTACATTGTTCTTGAACCCGTAGGGTCCGCACGCTTAAGGTTTCGATGACAGTTATATTATGAGTTTATGAGTTTTGATGTACCGAAGGAGTTCGGAGTCCCGGATGAGATCGGGGACATGACGAGGAGTCTCGAAATGGTCGAGACGTAAATATCGATATATTGGACGACTATATTCGGACATCGGAAAGGTTCCGAGTGATTCGGGTATTTTTCGGAGTACCAGAGAGTTACGGGAATTCGCCGGGGAGTATATGGGCCTTATTGGGCTTTAGGGAAAAGAGAGAGGAGAGGTTGGGCGCCCCCCCAAAGCCTAGTCCGAATTGGACTAGGGGGAGGGGCTGTGCCCCCTCCTTCCTTCTCTTCTCCCTTCCCTTGCCTTGTCTCCTACACCTACTACTTGGAAGGGGAGAATCCTACTCCTGGTGGGAGTAGGACTCCTCCAGGGCGCGCCATAGGGGCTGGCCCTCTCCCCCCCTCCTCCACTCCTTTATATACGTGGCCAAGGGGCACCCCATAGACACACAAGTTGATCTTCGTGATCGTTCTTTTAGCCGTGTGCGGTGCCCCCCTCCACCATAATCCTCGATAATATTGTAGCGGTGCTTAGGCGAAGCCCTGCGACGGTAGAACATCAAGATCGTCACCACGCCGTCGTGCTGATGGAACTCTTCCCCGACACTTCGCTAGATCGGAGTCCGGGGATCGTCATCAAGCTGAACCTGTGCTAGAACTCGGAGGTGCCGTAGTTTCGGTGCTTGATCGGTCAGGCCGTGAAGACGTACGACTACATCAACTGCGTTGTGCTAACGCTTCCGCTTCCGGTCTACGAGGGTACGTAGATAACACTCTCCCCTCTCGTTGCTATGCATCACCATGATCTTGCGTGTGCGTAGGAAATTTTTGAAATTACTACGTTCTCCAACAGTTAGGTCGGCATTCTTATCCACTAGTACTTCGATTTCCTCTTCATAATCTTCACGTGTAGCCTCGAGTTCTTCCTCCAGTTCTTTGATTCTTGTCCTCACCTTCTTCAGATCTATCATATATGTGCACATCTGGTTCTCCTGTCATCGAATGTGCTGGTTTAATTCCTGGATGAAGGCTGCGATTGATCTATCCTTCTTGGTACCGATCATCTCCCAGTGCTCATCTCGGTGCCCACAAATCTGGTAGATAGTATCCTTGAGATCATTGCGGTAAACTTCTCCAATACGTCCCATGGCGATGTGAGCTGCCATGCTCTTTCCTAGACTCCAGGTTGGTGCATCAAAGGAAAACTATATGGGCTCAGTGACTGGCATGAACGTCCTTCCTGGAACTTGAACTTGAATCATCCAGCGCTCCTCTTCAGGTAAAGTGGCGTTGTAGGTTCCGGTGAAACTTGGTACTCCGATGTTTAGATATCTAGTGACTTCCTTCAAGTGACTTCCAAAGGGTGTATCTTCATCCGGTTGCGTGAACTTGTTCCTTGCATCCGCCATCCTAAAAGAGTAGAAAAGATGAGGAGTCAGAATGGGAAGAGTGAGTAGTGATCTAGGGCTTTAGCTTAGTGGTCGTGTCCTACAGTCAGCGTGTGCTCTGATACCATCTTGTAGAGACCAGACCTCAAACGGTCCAATCTCTGTGCTCCAGTGTCATCCCTGGATCAGTAATGCTGACACCGCATAGTACTTGAAGGATTTATAACAGTGTAGCAATCACACACTTATTACATCGAATGTCTCAAAAGAGAACTTATTACAATAAAATATGGCTTAAGGCCATCTAATAACGATAACAACGGAAGGATTGGAAGATAAGTGAGTCCATCAACTCCAACGGCATCACTGAGTATAGAACCACGACCTAAGGCACCCTACTCGTCGTCTGAAAAGACTGCAATATGAACGTTGCAGCCCGAAATGGGTCAGCACATGGAATATGCTGGCAAAGTAACACATAGAGAGCAATGAAAGAATAAGGCTATACTACATGCATATTTGGCTGGTGGAAAGCTCTATGGTTACAGTTTTGCGTAAAGCCAATTTTTCCCTACTGCAAAGGAATAAATTTTATTTAACTATCATGGTAGTTGTTAAACATTGAGTGTAGACACCCTCTCAATCCCAATTACGTATCATCATTAAAACCCAACAAAATTAATTAGAGTAACATGATGAGATTCACATGATAATCCAAGTACTAGTTACTCAAGTTGTCCATAACCGGGGACATGGCTAACCATGATTAGTTTATACATTCTGCAGAGGTTTGTGCACTTTCCCCCACAAGACTCGATCTCCTCCGTTGGGATTCTCGCACTACATGGTGTTTGAGAAACGGACGACCGAGACATAGTCTTTCAGAAGCGCTAGCACCTTACGAACGGGTAGACTATTACACATACTTTCCCCTACATCTGCTAGTCTACCACTGCAAGAGTTCGCACGACTTAATCAACTATGCTAGAGCCCATATTAGCTTGTGGCTGCACACGGAAGTTTCTAGTATGAATAATCTCATGATCCCTTTGAGCCTGGGTGGCGGTCCATAAAGAAAAACAGGCAATCGCTGGAATACCCAGGTGCCTCAATCCACCCAGATGTGTGTTTAAGTCGCCACCTTAGATAAACCATTAAGTTAACAATCTCACATCTGTCATGGATACACTCACCCAATCCACGTCTACTAGCATAACATGGCAATATAAGCAAACGTAGAAGTAACTCCCAAAGGTTTGATAATGAAACAGGTAATATGTACTACCTCATCTACTTCCCAAAACCCATAATTTAATTAGATCCTAATCATGCAATGTGTGAGGATTGATCTAATGCAATAAAAACTGGGTAGTAGGAGTTATGATCAAAGTGTTACTTGCCTTGCTGATGATCCGCGAAACCTAGCGATTCGAAGTAGGAAGCGGCGCACTCCAGGTACTCTATCGCAAACAAACAAGCATACAATAAGTACTGAATTAATGCACAGGTAAAGCTCAAATAAGAGATCTAACCAGAAAGTTCAACTTAAGAACTCTGGTTGGCAAAAAGAATCAAATCGATCGAAGCAACGAAAGACAAACGGCGAAAGAAACAAACTTCATTTACTATTCTGAATCTAGGTCAAATTTCACAGAGGCAAAAACTTCTTTGAGTTGGTTAAACGGAAAGATGGTTTCGAGACGAAACTCCAGGCGCTTGAATCACCTGATTCCGATAAACAAGCGAAAAGTTATACTAGATCGAAAATCAGATCAGAAATCGCGATCAGAAATAATCGTGGAATAATCCGAGAAAAAGAAAAATGACGAACAGATTAACGAACGAACACTCGTTATCTGGATCTAAATGATGAACGTGTTCGTTAAAACGAATGAACGAGCGAACGCTCGCTAAATAACCTAAACCGGAAAAAAACCGATCTAATAAAAAAACGGAAACTAAAAAAACGAACGAAAACCAACGGTTTTCTAAAAAAACCGGCGGTGGCGGTCAACCTCGGCGGGCGGGTCCGGCGGCGGCGACGGCAGCTTGGGGCTGGGCGCGGCGCGGCTAGGGTTTGGGGGCGCGGCGGCTTGGGCTAAAAGCGGCCCAGGGCGGCGCTATATAAAGGGTCCCGGCCGGAGGAGTCCTGGCCGATCCCGGCCCGAAGTCGGTTCGCTTTTTTGAAATAATTACACGCAGAAAAACAAACAAAAGAAATACTAAACGGACTCCAAAAATCCCGAAATAAATTTTCCCCGGCTTGTAAAATCAAGCCACACAGGATGAACGTTTATTTGGGGCCTAAATGCAATTTTGAAACACGCGCATTTTTCCTAAATTCAAATAAAATAGCAAATAAAACCAAAATAAAATCTTATTTGATTTTATTATTAAATCCTCAATATTTCTTTATTTTGGGAAAGTCATTTTATTCCCTCTCTCATATTTTTGTGATAGAAATAATTGAAGATAAAATAAATAAAATCAAATGATCCTATTTTCAAAATTTGAGAAAACTCAAATATGAAAATAACGAAATCCCCAACTCTCTCTGAGGGTCCTTGAGTTGCGTAGAATTTCTAGGATCAACCAAAATGCAATAAAATATGATATGCAATGATGATCTAATGTATAACATTCCAAATTAAAAATTTGGGATGTTACATTTTACCTCAAGGGTAATGTCAACAATAATAATTCATGAAAACTCACATCCAATTAGGCATATATACCAGGATCTTTCCAACATACTGTGCTTGCCAAAGGATAAAATGTAAAAGGGAAGGGTGAAGATCACCATGACTCTTATGCAAGGTAGGAAGTGAAAGTAAAAGATAGGCCCTTCGCAGAGGGAAGCAGAGGTTGTCATGCGCTTTTATGGTTGGATGCACAAAATCTTAATGCGAAAGAACATCACTTTATATTGCCATTTGTGATATGGACCTTTATTATGCAGTCTGTCGCTTTTATTTCTTCCATATCACACGATCGTATAAAGCTTATTTTCTCCCACACTAATAAGTCATACATATTTAGAGAGCAATTTTTATTGCTTGGACCGATGACAACTTATTTGGAGAACTTACTCAATCCATAGGTAGGTATGGTAGACTCTTATGGCAAAACTGGTTTAAGGATATTTGGAAGCACAAGTAGTACTTCTACTTGGTGCAATGAATTTGGCTAGCATGAGGGGGAAAGGCAAGCTCAACATGTTGGAGGATCCAAGACAATATAATTTATCTCAGATGTAAGAAAACATAACCCATTACGTTGTCTTCCTTGTCCAATGTCAACTCTTTAGCATGTCATATTTTAATGAGTGCTCACAATCATAAAAGATGTCCAAGATAGTATATTTATATGTGAAGAACTCTCTTTCTTTATTACTTCCTATTAATTGCAACGATTACCAAAACTATGTTTGTCAACCCTCAACAATTTTTATTCATCATACCTTTTCTATGTGAGCTCATTACTCTCCATAAGATTCACATGATCTCTTTGTTTCTTCTTATTCTTTCTCTTTTCTTTTATTCACTTAGGATCATGGCAAAATAATCAAGCCCTTGACTCAACACTAATCTTTATTATATAGCTCACGGACTCGATTACATAGAGGGATCATAAAGCAAAACTAAAAACTAGATCATGCCATAAAAGCTTTTATTCTACTAGATCAAGATATTATCAAAAGGATCAAACTAAGAAAAACGGTAAAGATAAAAGTGATGGTGATATGATACCGGGGCACTCCCCCAAGCTTGGCAGTTGCTAAGGGAAGTGCCCATACCAGATACTCAATTCTTCTTTGTTGGTGGAGACGGTGGTGATTTTGTTGATGGCGTAGGCTTCTTCCTTAATTTGCGTTTGAGGACAGAGTTTTTGTCCCTTAGGTCCTCGATCTCCTGTTCCAGGCTCAGTATCTTTTTGCATAGTTTCTGCTTGTTTTCCTGCAAGAGGCGAAAAGGGATAAACTCGATCTTAGGTTTCTTCACTCTATCCGGGAGGCTTGACTTTTTGAACTCCACATGCATGTCCCCGGGTTGAGGTAGTGGGACTTCATCTTCATCTGAGCTCGTCTCCTCCTTTCCCTTGGGTTCATAGTCTTCTCCTTCTTCCGTAGTCCAACCACAATGCTCCACATCCCCATAGACCTTAGGATCTGCAAGGTAATCAGCCAGATAGCTTTCTCCTTCCGAATCCTGGGATGACATGTTGCTCTGTCTGCAGCAGGACAGCTCAAAACAAAGACAAGAGATAATTGCGTGATACGGGAGTTAAATTCCCCGAGAGATTAAATAATGAATTTTTACCGACCAAACTACGTATCGTATACGAAAACGGAGTCCGGAGAGCCCACGAGGTGCCCACGAGGTAGGGGGCGCGCCCTCCACCCTCGTGGAGCCCTCGTGTCCTTCCTGGACTGCTTCTTATTTTTCTATTTTTCTAAATATTCCAAAACGGAGAAATATTGCCTTAAAAATTGTTTCGGAGTCGGTTTACTTACCGTACCACATACCTATTCCTTTTCGGAGTCTGAAACGTTCCGGAAAGTGTCCCTTATGTATTCCTCCGGGGTTATGATTTCAATAACATTGGTTTCAACATTTATGGGATTACCTGAGATATAATGTTTGATTCTTTGACCGTTCACCACCTTCGGATTTGTGCCTTCGAAGTTGTTGAAATATATGGCACCAGAACGGTAGACCTCTTCGATAACGTAAGGGCCTTCCCATTTAGAGAGAAGTTTTCCTGCAAAAAACTTAAACGCGAGTTGTATAGCAATACATAATCACCTACATTAAACTCACGCTTTTGTATCCTTTTGTCATGCCATCTTTTAACTTTTTCTTTAAACAACTTGGCATTTTCATAGGCTTGGGTTCTCCATTCATCAAGTAAGCTAATATCAAATAGCCTCTTCTCACCAGCAAGTTTAAAATCATAATTGAGTTGTTTAATGGCCCAATATGCCTTGTGTTCTAATTCGAGAGGTAAGTGACATGCTTTTCCATAAACCATTTTATACGGAGACATACCCATAGGATTTTTATATGCAGTTCTATAGGCCCATAATGCATCGTCAAGTTTCTTGGACCAATTCTTTCTAGATTTATTAACAGTTTTTTGCAAAATTAATTTGAGTTCTCTATTACTTAATTCTACTTGACCATTAGACTGAGGGTGATAAGGGGATGCAATTCTATGATTAACATCATATTTAGCAAGCATTTTACAGAAAGCACCATGAATGAAATGTGATCCACCATCAGTCATTAAATATCTAGGGACTTCAAACCTTGGAAAAATAACTTCTTTAAGCATTTTAATAGAAGTGTTATGATCAGCACTACTAGTTGGAATAGCTTCTACCCACTTAGTAACGTAATCAACAGCAACTAGAATATGTGTATAACCATTAGAGGAAGGAAAGGGTCCCATATAGTCAAAGCCCCAAACATCAAATGGTTCAATAACGAGTGAATAATTCATAGGCATTTCTTGACGTCTACTAATATTACCAATTCTTTGACATTCATCAGAAGATAGGACAAAATTATGGGCGTCCTTGAAGAGAGTAGGCCAATAAAAACCAGATTGCAATACCTTATGTGCAGTTCTATCTCCAGCATGGTGTCCTCCATAAGCTTCGGAGTGACACTTGCGTAGGATCTATTCCTGCTCATGCTCAGGTACACAACGTCTAATAACAATATCTACTCCTTTATAAAGATGTGGGTCATCCCAAAAATAATGCCTTAAATCATAGAAGAACTTTTTCTTTTGCTGGTATGTGAAACTAGGTGGTATAAACTTAGCAACAATGTAATTAGCATAATCAGCATACCATGGAGCAGTATGAGAAGTATTTATGACATTTAGTTGCTCATCAGGAAAGCTATCATCAATAGGAAGTGGGTCATCAAGCACATTTTCTAACCTAGACAAGTTGTCTGCAACGGGGTTCTCAACTCCCTTTCTATCAACAATATGTAGGTCAAATTCTTGTAGCAAGAGAACCCATCTAATAAGTCTAGGTTTAGCATCTTTCTTTTCCATAAGATATTTAATAGCAGCATGATCAGTGTGAATAGTTACTTTAGAATCAATAATATAAATTCTGAACTTATCACAAGCAAATACAACTGCTAAGAATTTTTTTTCAGTAGTAGCATAATTTCTTTGAGCATTGTCTAGAGTTTTACTAGCATATTGAATAACATTTAGTTTCTTATCAACTCTTTGTCCTAGAACAACACCTACAGCATAATCACTAGCATCACACATAATTTCAAAGGGTAAATTCCAATCAGGTGGCTGAACAATAGGTGCAGAAATCATGGCTTTGTTAAGTATTTCAAATGCTTCTACACAATCATCATAAAAAACAAATGGTATATCGTTTTGTAATAAATTAGTCAGAGGCCGAGAAATTTTCGAGAAGTCCTTAATGAACCTCCTATAAAAACCGGCGTGACCAAGGAAACTTCTTATACCTTTGATGTCCTTGGAAAATGGCATCTTTTCAATAGCATCAACCTTGGCTTTATCAACTTCAATACCTCTTTCAGAAACTTTATGCCCCAAGACAATATCTTCATTAACCATAAAGTGGCACTTTTCCCAATTCAAGACAAGATTAGTTTCTTCACATCTCTGCAAAACTCGATCAAGGTTGCTTAAGCAATCATCAAAAGAAGGTCCATAGACGGAGAAATCATCCATGAAAACCTCACAAATCTTTTCACAAAAGTCAGAGAATATAGCCATCATGCATCTTTGAAAGGTAGAAGGTGCATTACATAAACCAAAAGGCATACGTCTATAAGCAAAAGTACCAAAAGGGCAAGTAAAAGTAGTCTTTGAATGATCTTTGGCTGACACAAGTATTTGAGAGAAATCAGAATAATCATCTAGAAAGCAAAAATGTGTATGTTTGGATAATCTTTCTAGCATTTGGTCGATAAAAGGTAAGGGGTAATGATCCTTTTTAGTTGCCTTATTTAATTTGCGGAAATCAATTACCATCCTATAACCTGTAATAATTCTTTGAGAAAAGAATTCATCTTTATCATTAGGAACAACAGTAATACCTCCCTTCTTAGGGACACAATGGACAGGACTTACTCATTGACTATCAGCAATGGGATAAATTATACCTGCCTCAAGGAGCTTTAGTATTTCCTTTCTTACCATTTCTTTTATTTTAGGATTCACCTGTCGTTGATGGTCACAAACTGGTTTATCATCTTCTGCCAAATTAATTTTATGTTGACATAGAGTGGGACTAATGCCCTTAAGATCATCAAGAGTATACCCAATAGCAGCACGGTGCTTCTTCAGAGTTTTCAATAATCTCTCTTCCTCATGCTCTGAAAGGTTAGCACTAATAATAACAGGATATATCTTTTTCTCATCAAGATAAGCATATTTAAGAGTACCAGGTAACGGTTTAAGCTCATACACGGGATCACCCTTGGGTGGAGGAGGATCCCCTAGGATTTCAACAGGCAAATAATTTTTCAGAATAGGTTCCTGTTTAAAGAATACTTCATCTATTTCCCTTCTTTCATTCATAAACATATCATTTTCATGGTCTAGCAAATATTATTCTAAAGGATCACTAGGAGGTACGGTAATAGAGGCAAGACCAATAATTTCATCCTTACTAGGTAATTCTTCTTCACGGTGTTGTCTACTAAATTTAGAAAAATTAATTCATGAGTCATATCATCTAAACCGATAGTAACAACATCCCTTTTGCAATCTATGATAGCATTAACAGTGTTCAGGAAATGTCTACCAAATATAATGGGACAAAAGCTATCTTGTGGGGAACCAAGAACAAGAAAATCAGTAGGATATTTAGTTTTCCCACACAAGACTTCAACATCTCTAACAATTTCCATTGGTGAAATAGTATCTCTATTGGCAAGTTTAATTATGACATCAATATCTTCTATCTCAGCAGGTGCAATATCATGCATAATTTCTTTGTATAAGGAATAAGGTATTGCACTAGCACTAGCACCCATATCACATAAGTCATGATAACAATGATCTCCTATTTTAACAGAAATAACAGACATGCCTACCACCGGTCTGTTTTTATCTTTAGCACAAGGTTTAGCAATTCTAGCAGTTTCATCAAGGAAATGAATGACATGCCCATCAATATTACCAAACAAGAGATCTTTAACAATAGCAATATCAGGTTCAACTTTAATTTGCTCATGAGGTGTATAAGTTATAATATTGTTTTTACGAACCACAGTTAAAGCTTTAGCATGATCCTTTATCCTAACAGGGAAAGGTGGTCTCTCAACATATGCAGTAGGAACAATAGGATCATTATAAGTGACAATCTTTTCTTCAACTTTAATAGGTGCAGCTGCTTTTACTTCTATGGGAGGATGATATTTAAATCACTTCTCCTTGGGGAGATCAACATAAGTAGCAAAAGATTCACAGAAAGAAGCTACTATCTCAGAGTCAAGTCCATATTTAGTGCTAAATTTACGGCAAACATCGGTATCCATAAAAGATTTAACACAATCAAAACTAGGTGTCATACCTGACTCCTTACCTTTCTCGAGGTCCCAATCTTCAGAGTTGCGTTTAATTCTTTCCAATAAATCCCATTTGAATTCAATAGTCTTCATAATAAAAGAGCCAACACAAGAAGTATCAAGCATGGTGCGATTGCTATCAGAAAGCCGAGCATAATTTTTTTGAATAATCATTTCTCTTGAGAGCTCATGATTAGGGTATGAATATAACATTGATTTAAGCCTCCCCCAAGCTTGAGCGATGCTTTCTCCTTTGCGAGGCCAAACATTATATATATATAATTGCGATCACGATGAACAAGATGCATAGGATAAAACTTCTGATGAAATTCCAATTTCAATCGTTTGTAATTCCAAGACCCCATATCATCACATAGCCTATACCATGTCGATGCATCTCCCTTCAAAGATAAAGGGAAGACCTTCTTCTTAACAACATCTCCGGGTACACCTGCAAGCTTAAATAATTCACAAACTTCATCCACATATATTAGATGCTCATCAGGATGTTTTGTTCCATCTCCTAAAAAAGGATTAGCTAGCAGTTTCTCTATCATACCCGAAGGAATTTCAAAGCAGACATTTTCATTTTCAGTAGGTTCAGTAGGTTGAGGAGCAACTCTTTGCTCTACTGGTCAGGGTGAAGATACCCCGAACAAGCCCCTCAGAGGATTACTTTCCATAGTAACAAGTGACAGTAAATTTCAGCACAGTATATAAATTTTTCCTTACCAAATTCCACCTACCAAAGGCGCTTCACTCCCCGGCAACGGTGCCAGAAAAGAGTCTTGATGACCCACAAGTATAGGGGATCTATCGTAGTCCTTTCGATAAGTAAGAGTGTCGAACCCAACGAGGAGCAGAAGGAAATGATAAGCGGTTTCCAGCAAGGTATTCTCTGCAAGTACTGAAATAAGTGGTAACAGATAGTTTTGTGATAGGATAATTTGTAGCGAGCAACAAGTAACAAAAGTAAATAAAGTGCAGCAAGGTGGCCCAATCCTTTTTGTAGCAAAGGAAAAGTCTGAACAAACTCTTATATAAAGAAAAGCGCTCCCGAGGACACATGTGAATATCGTCAAGCTAGTTTTCATCACACTCATATGATTCGCGTTCGGTACTTTGATAATTTGGTATGTTGATGGACCGGTGCTTGGGTACTGCCCTTACTTGGACAAGCATCCCACTTATGATTAACCTCTATTTCAAGCATCCGCAACTACAACAAAAGTATTAAGGTAAACCTAACCATAGCATGAAACATATGGATCCAAATCAGCCCCTTACGAAGCAACGCATAAACTAGGGTTTAAGCTTCTGTCGCTCTAGCAACCCATCATCTACCTATTACTTCCCAATGCCTTCCTCTAGGCCCAAATAATGGTGAAGTGTCATGTAGTCGACGTTCACATAACACCACTAGAGGAGAGACAACATACATCTTATCAAAATATCGAACGGATACCAAATTCACATCTATATCTATCTATATCTATATCTATACCTATACTAATTACAGACTCTTGATCTTCCTCCACCTCCAATTCCTCCTCTCCCACCGAACGTCATGTCCGTAGTTACTGCGACGGGCGCTCTGCTCTCCTGTGGCAGCGATGCGTATAGCGACAACAATGTCCTTTTGTGCCCCTCCACTCTTCGGACTGCCGATGTACGAAAGTACGCGAAGAATATCACGCTCCGCTTAGCAAATTCGTCCGTGTTCGAAGTGGCTGCTCGGCAAGGTAATTTTATTCTCTGAAGTTCTCTCATGGAACTTGGTGGAATGGATTCACGGGTGTGTTAGGTGGATTGCCATGTTAGTGGGCAGAATCTCCTCTCCTGTACACACGAATTTTGGTTTCGCAAGGAACTGAGTCAATACTATTGTCCTTCGGCTTTGCAATGGTGATTCAGATAGGTTTTTTTTACAATCATGGTGGTTTAGTTAGTTTCTTAACAGGTGCTTCAGTTGGGAGTAATAGTTGATAGTGATCGACAAGATTGAATTCTATAGAGGACAATACAATTTTGTATAATTGGTGGTTTAGTTAGTTTTAAAAAAATGCTTCATGGTCTCAACTGCTATTTAGCTTACTACAGTTTAGTTGTGTGGATTGACAATACAATTTTGTATAATTGGTGGTTTAGTTAGTTTAAAAAAATGCTTCATGGTCTCAACTGCTATTTAGCTTACTACAGTATAGTTGTGTGGATTGTCGCTCATGAATAACACCCAATGCATTGCTTTCTGTTGCCCAGTGTAGTACAGTTTAATATACAGAATTTGAGCTTTGTTTGCCAAGAATACATCTATGCTAATTCCCACAAGGAGTAATTAATTCCACGCTCATGTATTTATTTCTGATCATTGATGCTTCATCTGTTTATGCTACAGAGACATGGTCACATGGATGATTAGCATCTTTTGGCAAAAGCATGTTAATTCATTGAAGAAATACTACTGCTCCGATGACTATGAGCGTGGATATCTAATCCTGATTCTTGAGGACCACTTTAGGATGTGATCATTAATGCGGCTTCAAAGCTGCTTGACATAGCATGACATTTGATTTTTACTAATCTGAAAGCATCCATGTGACCACAGTCTGATGTGTGTGCCATAGGATTAGTGTTGTTTGAACAATTCTTAATAAGGAAATTCCACAATCTGATATGTGTGCCATATGATTGGTGTTGTTTGAAGAATTTCTTCTTACCAAGCAGGCTTATGATTTTAGCTGTCGATGCAGAGCTTGTGCCGGATGTTCATCATCAACGCCAGTTAGGGGTTCAGGCTCCTGTTGAACTCATGTCATCAGCCATACGGACCTGCATGTATTTGATAGTTTGCTCAATCAGATTTATGCCTTCAACCACAGCTAAGGCTACCACACTACTTCATTGAGATTTCTTTCCTACAGGACATGGATTAATAATATCCAACAATACAGTCATGCTTTCTTATATTTACTTTCAGTTCTAAATACATTTGTGATTTTCTATATGCTGTCTTACTAAACTGTGTGTGCTAAACCAACCATATGGTATATAGAAAGGATTCTACAATGTTAGCTTATATTGCAAACTCTTGAAAATATGCGGTCATTTTACTGTTTTTGCCGTGAACTTGGGGAGCTTGGGACAGAGTATGGTGTCAATAATCAGTATATACCAGAACAATATTTTTGTGATATTGTATATACTGACTTAGTGATAATGGAGTATTTACCACATTTTTTCCATGGACTTTATACTGCATTTTTGAACTGGTTAGAATAGCTGACGCCTTTTATATCTTCCTTGTGGTATATGCTACCATCCAAGGGAGTATATAAGGTACTAATTTCAAGTATATACTATTGTACTATATTTTGTCTATATACATCTACAACCAAGTAGTATGTGCACTGCTCTTTGTGCACGGCAGTATATACATCATTTTTTTGTAAGGCAATATATAACAGCTTTTTTGTGAACCAGTATACTACTTTTTTTAGTCAGTATATATATACATAATCTTTTAGTCGATATATACTACTTTTCTTTAGTCGGTATATACTACTGTTCTTGATATAAAGGTAAAGCAGCGCACACATGACGCGCAGCAGCCCTTGTCGACTAGACGGTGGTGCCGCTGCATGGATCTATCAGTGCATGCCACGCCGCCACCATTTCTTATTGCTGCCGTTATTGATGAGATTGGCAGTGCCGTCGTATGGGTCGATCAGTGCACACCATGCTGCCACGTTGTCGACGAGATGGTAGTGCCGTCTTATCCATCGATGCTATGTGACTTGCTTGACCAATGGCTTTGCACCTTGATCCAGATTGTTTTCATGCAAAGCCTGTCATGTTTGCCTCCTAATGACCACATCCACTAAGTCAGTTCTCTCTCTCTACTACTGCAACTAACTAACTGTGATGATCTTCTCCAGGTTTTTTGGCTGGATACTGAGATGGCACCATTGTGCTGCTGAAGTTAAACCCTGTTTATTGGGACGTACAAGCGGGCGGCAAGCATACATGGCGGCAGGAGACAAGCCATATTTTACCAATGACTGCTGCTAGGATTGATGTCCTATTGCCGGAGAAACAATGGCAACAGTCGCACCGTTTTTTCTTAGTTTCTTTCCAAGGTAATTGGTGTGGTTGATTGCTACCGAGTGCAAATATTCTGCTCCTGAGCTTCAAATATATTTTAAAAACAAATCAAATCTCTCCTTTAAAATTCAAAAAAATCCTTAAATTTCCATACATGTAAATGTCCATTATGTATATGTAGCATTAGATTATAATAAATTGTTTGCAGGTTATACAAAAATACTTATCTCTAGATCTGAAATAGCAAACGGTAAATAAAAGCGATGCATGCATTGGTCTTTCAGTGTGATATACAAAAAAAGGATTTTATAATAACGTTTAAAGGTCGACAGTACAAATCAACATGTATAATTTTTCTGAAACTTCAAGAACGCACTTTTTGTTTCTTCTTTTGAACCGACCTCAAAGGAGCCATTCAGGGTTTCCATGAAATATCATGATATATTAATGTCACAGAGTTCTAAATCGTTGATTTGGTAAGCACACAAGATTTTGAACCACACCGTTAATAAAGGAGAAAGATAGTATATTTTCTGATGAAAATATAATAATTATTTTTAGAGTAAGGCATGTTAAATAATAAACTAGGGCGTACTGAGATCCAATAAGTCAATAGACGTATGAAAAAACTGGTGAATTTTGTCATATTGTAGATGCGCATGTTCGATTCACATTTTAATTTAATTGCATAAATTGTGTATGACTCGAACTCTAGAGAAATTTTCTCGGTGCAGGCACTCAATTCACGAGCCAAACATTGATGTGGGCTACCATGGGGGCTAGGAAGCAGGATCAACTTGAAGCGAACTTAAAATTAATTCTAATGAGCATTTTGTCTTCATTCTGTCTTGATGCAAATACATCAACGTGTGGACTACCATCCATTGATGCGTGGAGACCAAGTTACTGTGGCAACATATACGCCAATGATTTTTATCTACTGATCGATCTATAATTTCCTTTTTCTATTTATTAGAGTTGATCTCTGTTTTCTCTTTGTCTGTTCATGCTTGTGGCAAAATCGCAGATATTCATGTATCGGCCTCACGCGAGTCGTTGCTAGAGCCCAATCATGGCGAGGATACATGGTGGATGGCCCAACGATCCTTAGGGATGGAAGGATCCCATGACTACAGGAATAGCACTAAATAAACTATGTACTAACTAGAGCAATGATATATTTCATAGGTCTAGGATATATATGTGAAATAACAATTTACTTCATATAACTACTAGGCTGACAAGTATTTGGCATTCTGTATTTTTAATAAGTAGATGCTTTTTCTACAATAGTTCCATGTTCATATGTCATGCTTCTCTGGTCCAATAGGAAACAATGTCATTGATCGACCAGAGTATATAGGGATTTATATCATCCTGATATATATTTCTACAAGTAGTTTATACGAGCCTCAAAACACTGATTTCCAAATCTTCTCTCTTTTGGTCTCTTATGTTTTCTTGCTTCAAAATTCTATGTTATGGAATGTTTAGTGCGGGCACATATCCAATATACATAGAAGCAAGGTTAATGAAAATAAAACAAAATCAGAAATGTTAGGAGAAATTCTTTGGATCCTTTTCTGTAACTTAAATTCAACTAATCAATCACTCTTTTAGGCCACATATGTTCTCTTGCTTCAAGTTTCTATATTATGGAATGAGTTTATCACTGAAAACAATTATAAAAAATTGGTCCCGCCAGGCACATATAGGATATATATATATACATAAAAGCAAGGATAATGAAATAAAATAAAATCAAAAGTGCTAAAATAATTTTTTTACTCCTTTTAAGTCACTTCGAATCAAACTAATAAAAAAATGAAACACGTCATATGTGCTTGCGATTTCACTAGATGGATGGGTATTTCACTTTTTCCCCCTTCATGCTATATGTTTTCATGCAACAAAATAAATACATACAACTTATTGACTAGCTGTGCGAATGCACGGGTTGACGACTAGTGACTACTAATAGCAAGATTTCTCCCATGTCCTCAGGAACAAACGTAACTACTCACAAAGCATAAACATGTTCATAATCAGAGGGGTATTAATATGCATATAGGATCTGAACATATGATCTTCCACCAATTAAACCAACTAGCATCAACTACAAGGAGTAATTAGCACTACTAGCAACCTACTAGCATCAATCCTGGACTTGGAGACAAGAATTGGATACAAGAGATGAACTAGGGTTTTGAGAGGAGATGGTGCTGATGAAGATGTTGATGGAGATTGCCCTCTTCCGATGAGAGGAGCGTTGGTGATGATGATGGCGATGATTTCCCCCTCTGGGAGAGAAGTTTCCCCGACAGAACAGCTCCGCCAGAGCCCTACATTGGTTCCGTCAAGGTTCCGCCTCGTGACGGCGGAGTTTCGTCCGAGAAGATGGCTCCTTATTTTTTCCCATCGAAAGACTTCATATAGCAGAAGATGGCCACCGGAGGGCCACCAGGGGGCCCACGAGGTAGGGGGGCGCGCCCAGGGGGATAGGGCGCGCCCCCACCTTCGTGGGCAGGGTGTGCCCCCCTGGTGAATCTCTTCCGCTGAGTATTTTTTATATATTCTGAAAACGTCTTCCGTGAAGTTTCAGGACTTTTGGAGCTATGCAGAATAGGTCTCTAATATTTGCTCCTTTTCCAGCCCAGAATCCCAGCTGCCGGCATTCTCCCTCTTTATGTAAACCTTGTAAAATAAGAGAGAATAGGCATAAGTATTGTGACATAATGTGTAATAACAACCCATAATGCAACAAATATTGATATAAAAGCATGATGCAAAATGTACGTATCACCGCCACCAAGGAACGACGACCACCACCAGGACGAGGGGGTTGGGGGCTTCCAGGAGCCGCATGCGATCGCCTGCATCTTGGGCGGCGCCCAGGCCCCAGCCTCTCAGCGCACCTTTAAATAGTGCGCTCGCGAGGTGAACGCGGCGCTCCCCAAACTCGAGGCCACGCGCCCGCTCAGGTGGTCCCAATGCGCCATCACTTTCAACTCGGCGGATCAGCTCAAGTGTGCAGCCACCGCTGGCGCCCTCCCTATGCTGTGTTCCCCAGTCATAAGCAATGTGCAGGTCATCAAGACCCTCATCGATGGCGGCGCATGGCTCAACGTCCTGTCCGTCGATACGTTCGACAACCTCCAAGTGCCTTATGAACAGCTCCAGCCCACCAAGCCTTTCTCAGGAGTGACCGACGGCTCCACCACACCGACAGGGCAGGTCCGCCTGCCCGTCACCTTCGGGAAGCGCAAGAACTACCGCACCGAGCTCATCGACTTTGACGTCGCACACATCTGCCTGCCGTACAATGCCATCCTCGGGTATCCATCCCTGGCCAAGTTCATGGCAGTCACTCATCACGGCTACAACATTCTCAAGATGCCAGGAAGCGGAGGAATCATCATGGTCCCATGTGAAGAGAGGGATGCCGTGTGCTCCCTCGAGCGCGCCTTTCAAGCCGCAGTAATCGATGACCCCGACAGCAGAAATGAAGGCCCTCTGGGGGCCATCCCCAAGAAGAAGAAGCCACGCCATGCAGGACCTCAAGAGGATGGCGTCGCGGCAGGAGCCTCGTCAGGACCAGCGCCCGCTCCAGGGGCGCCTCCCTCCATCGCATAGGAAGGCGCGCCCGGCGCCCTCCTCAGGCAGGGCTTGGGGGCTCTCTTCTGGAGGGCCTCAGACCTTGCCAACCTCATGAGGGAGGCGCTTGGGCACCACTTGGAGGAGTGCTTCGCGGCATGTGACCCTCAGGAGAGCATAGGGCAAGGAGTGCACACCACTCAGGAGTTCATCACCAAGACCACCTAGGAACTGCAAGAAGCGAGAGCCATGCGCGGCGACAGCCGCCCACGAGGTGCAGCTCCGCATCCTGGCGAGGATGCTGGGCTGTGTGTCTGCATCGACGTCCTAGGACTCAACTGGGCCGCATCTCAGGAGCATTTCTGGCCTTCGCGTGTGGGCCGCTGCAAGGGCCCGCCGCACAGCTACGTTCGTATGTCCTTTGGCTTGCCGAGCGTGGCGTCAGCCTATCAGTGAAACATGCGACGTGTCCTGGCGGCTCAAGAAGCCAGGTACCACGCTGTTCTGGAGGAGATGGAGACGGTCTTCAGGGAACCTCCCGAGCCCCCAGAGCCTCCCGAGGCTCAGGGTTCTGGCGGCTCATGAGGAGTCATTTCTTCAACGCACGCCTTCAGCTGCACCAACTCTACTTCGTCTACAGAACCAGGTGACATCTTCCAAGCTCGTTTAGCTGGGAGCGCCCCTCCGGCTGCATTATTCCCAGGCCGCGTGGGTCCGTCCCTGCGGCATGTATCCCTTTTGCTTACATCTTTAGTTTACCTTGTTGGGGGTGCCCCTCGGGCTGCATCATCCCCAAGCCGCTCGGGCCGGACCCAGTGGCACGCATCTTCCTGCATTTTATCTGAATTGATCTGCTCTCCATGCTTAACCTGCCAACTGCTATCACCTGCTCGATCATCGCCTCTCCCGGAGCCTCCACACAGGCACGGCGCAGGTGCATGGGTCCGTCCCTGCCATGCCAATAAATCTTAGCGGTCGAGCTCTGGCTCGCGGCACGCCTCGCGCACGTCACCTCACTAGGCCCTCAGTGCCTTCACCTCATCCAGAGCAACCAGCGGCAGGCTAACAGCTGTAACAACAAACCGTGTTTCTTCCTGTGCCTGTTCATAGGGATCCCGTGGGAAGAATAGCAGGTGGCACCGCGAGTCTCCTTTTCTCTCGTGCAATCCGCTTGCGCATTAAAAGGGGTGCTCCTGAGCATCGCGACTCAGGAGCTCTTACTGGCTCTCCAGCCCTCACCCCGGGCCTTGACCACGGCATCGCGACCTGGCATATCAGCGGCGGCTGAGCTCGCTCGAGGGCCGGGACCTGAGGACGTAGAGCACTAAGGAGAGCATGAGGGGAGGGAAACTCGTATGGGCCGGCCGCACGAATAGGCGCGCAGCCCTAGCGCAACGTCAGGAGTCGCCACGAGATCAACACTATAACTCCCGCACTCGGATCGGCTAAATGTTTGGGCCTAATGGTCACTCACGCCTTGCCGCAACCCCGTTACGGCCACGTCAACTCCCTTTCTCGCCTTACCATGGCTGCTTGAGCGCTAAGGGGGACCTCCTGAGCATCGTACCTCAGGGGCTCTTACCGGACCTCGGGCCGCACACCTCCTGGCCTTGACCACGACACGCGACCTGGCATACCAGCGACGGTTGTAGCCTGCCTGGGGACCGGGACCTGTGGGACCGAGCCTTAACGGGACATGCGTTCACCAAATTTTCATAACAGGGAAGATAAGCACAAAAGACGTTACAGACCCTTACATGCCCCCACGGGGTGATTCATGATTCTTTGCAGGAAACAAAAGCTGATACTAAGGGGAATCCTATCTACATCCTTCTGTGGTGGACACCATCATCAACAGTGGGCCACGGGAGGCGGCGCCAACCCCATCCAGATCAGCGACGGTGATGGCCGGACGTCGCAGCTCTGCTCCGAGCGCGGCGAGAGCTCGAGGGCATGTAGCTGTCATCGCTCGTCTCCGGAGTCTCATAGAGCTCAGGAGAGCTGCTGGACTCCCAAGGGCTGCTGCTGCTGGAGTGGCCGCGAGCGGGACGCACGTCTCATGCTCCTCTCCGGAGCAGCACTCTAGGCAGCGACCCTCAGCATCGAAGACCTTGAAGAAGAGCGTGGAGACGCCGTCGTACTCGAAGTGGATCGCGAGGGCGCCCCTTGCACGGCAGACCCGCGCGATCTTGCCCCAGCCGCGAGTCATGAAGATCTTGCCGGTGGGGACCACTTCGATCTCCGCTCTGGTGGCCGGAGCGCTGCAGTCGGCGTGCTGCAGCCAGAGCTTGAGAGGCCCCCTCGGCGGCATCACGTTGGAGAAGAACCGCGGGAAGCGGATCCAAGAGCTTGGAGGCATCGGCGCCCACAGCACCAACTCGCGCGAGGAGTCCGCAGCGTGAACCTCAGGGGTGACGGTGCGCGTCGCCGTGGCACAGCGACCCCGGATGCGGCGTGGGTGGCGCTGCTCGTCAGTTCGTCCTCCCGAGCCGTCAGCTTGGGTGTACAAGGGCAGTGGGTACCCCGGAGGAGGCCGCTCGCACCAAGGCCTTAACACCACCTGCATCACCGCTTCATCACGGCGATGGATCGACCTTTTCTTCGGCAGAAGAGGCCCTGGATCATCACGGGAGGCCTTTCCTTTCTCTTCGGTAGAAAACTTTCTGATGGGCGCCATTGTTGTCAGCAGTGGAGCAAGGAGGAAGAAGCAAGCAAGCGAGGAAGAGATGGGCGACGGGAGCTCCGCCCCCTCCCCATTTATAGCAAGAGAAGGCCAACCGGCATCTCCCACGATCGCAGGTAATGACGGTTTTCCTTGCATATCACGGGAACTTGTCAAGTCGTGCAGTTGCCGAGGCAGCATGGAGAAGTGGAGACACACACGTCCAATCAACCGCCACGCGTCAACCAAGGCCGCAGGCTTTGGGGGCCCGCAGTGCTCCGAACTTGACCCTTGGCTTCACCGCGAAGCCAAGCCCGAGCGCACCTTGGGCCCGGGGGCTACTGTCGGCGTTCTGGGAACAAGGGTCCCTAGACTTGCCTGTCTGCGGCCCATGGCGTGGCCAAGCCAGCAGGCCGTACGGCCCATCTTCACCAACAAAGCATCCAAGACCCTCGCGAGGGTCCAAGCCTCGCGAGGCGGACGACGCAAGACCTCCTATGGAGTAGCCTAGCCAGGAAGGCTCACGAGGAACAGAGGTATCAAGGCGGGGCAAACCTCACGAGGTCCTCGTGACGTGAGCCATGACGCACAACACCAGGCGGGCGCCAGCGCGCGCAGCGTCCTTGTTTCCTCTTTGGTGCTAAGGAGGCCAGTGCAGGCGAAGAGTACCGTGGCATCAGGCAAAGGTTGCTATATTGGTGCAACGAGACCAAGACCAGGAGGACGGCAAGATGGAGGTCATCGTGGAGCCCAAGACGGCGTCACCACCAGAGCCTTTCGCAGGCGAAGACCACTTTTGTCAGGATAGCTTGTACTAGTTGTCCCCCTTTAAATTTGCCCGCCGTTGTTGGCTCCCTTCCTGCTCGATATTTGGGAAGAGGACCAAGGCCTATATAAGTAGAGATAGCCACCATTGTAGGGGTGGCTGGGCTGAGTTGAGCTGAGTTGATCGCATCTCACCTCATCTCATCTCATCTTAGCTTGATCCAACCTGATCGAGAGCCTACTCACAAGAACACCTCAACCTCAGGAGGCCGTTCTTCCCTTGTACTGTTCATCATCAGCCCTAGAGGCAATCCACCACCACCACACTGGAGTAGGGTATTACACCACAACGGTGGCCCAAACCAGTATAAACCTTGTGTCTTTCTGTGTTGCGAGTTCACCGAGTTTGTCCGCGAGATCTTAGCGAGCTAGGGCATAGATCGGTAGGAAGGAAAGACTTCGCGTGCACCCCAGTGTTCGAACCTTAAGGGTTTGCCGGAACCCCACATCCGACAACATAGTTCTATTGCGTAGAGCAAGGCCCCTTTCCCTTCTTCTTCTTCCTCTCTTCTTCCTCTTCCTCCTCCCTTTTCCTTATGCGTGAGCCTCCTTAACCACCCTCTCCATGAATATCTTGTTCTCCCTGTCTTTTTTTAGCTTCGAATGCCCAAAGTTTCAGTGTTCTTTCTTGAAAATCTTTGAGACGCTTCTTCTGTGCCTACTCACATTTCCTCTTCAACGCATGCTCCCTAGCGTGACACTCATAGTATGCTCTCTCTTGTTCCTTCCTCTTCACTTCGAGCTCCTCTTCCTTCTTCTTCTTTAGCGCGGCTGCATCCTCCTCTCTCAGCTTCTTCGCAGCCTTCTCCCACCATCCCGTCATCTCACCTTCACCATCCCTCTCCTCCGCTCCCTTCATTGTTGGTTTGTTGGGTTGAGAAGCCGCCATACCTACAATGAGTGAAACATAATAGTTAGTAATGATAATAAGAACAAATGGAAGGACATGTACATTGCAACATATTAGTGAATAAGGACAACAAGAACATATGAAAACAAGAACATATGAAACATAATAGTTAGTGAGCAACATACGGAAATGGTCCATCGAGGTATCCAATATTCCTCTATAACGACCTTGCCCTTGACCACCACCACGGCCAAGTCCACCACCAAGGCCAAGACCATCACCAAGGCCAAGACCATCACCACGACCAAGACCACCACTACAAAAAAGACACATCCGTGACATTTTGGGCCGTACGAAATTTTTTCTGTCATACTTATGACACTTCTGTGACGATAATTGTGACAAAACCCGGTATCATCATAGATGTGGTGGGCTCCTACTTCTATGACAAAAAATCATGACAGAAAATGGGCTTTTCGTCTTGGGCGGGCCGGAGATGCAGTTGCATGACATTCTTTGGGCCGTCCATGACGGAAAAAATCGTGCTAGAAGTGAGGGCGAGGAAAATATCGGGGTGTTCCCGGTTACGGTGGGTGGTCGGGGACGAGCGATGCATGGAGGTTTATGCGTTTCTCTCGTACACGCATGCATGTGGGTGCGAGGCGTTGGGCTCTAACTGAACCCGAGCGAGGCGTTCGCCTACTGAACCCGAGCGATTGCACTGCAGGCTACGCGTTACTGAACCCGAGCGGTCGATCGATGGCTGTTAACTGAACCCGATTGAGCGATTCCTTCGCTACTGCTGCTAACTGAAGCCGATCGATGCTGCCTCTGGATGAACAGTGAGCGTTGTTGGGGGGCGTTTGGATGAACAGTTCCTGATGGGGGTGGATGAACAGGCCCCCGTGGTGTTGCCTCTGGATGAATAGGACCCCGATCGATTGAGTCGGTTGGGGCTGGATGAACAGGATGACCTCGTGGAGGGCTGGATGAGCAGGATGACCCCGTGGAGGGATGGATGAACAGTAGATGGTGGAGGGCTGGATGAATAGTAGCCCATGGAGGGGTGGTTGAACAGGAGCCTGTGGAGAGGGCTGGTTGAACAGTAGCCGGTGGAGTAGCGCGCGGTGGAGGTTGGATGAACAGGAGCCCGTGGATGAGCAGTCGCAGGTGGAGGCTGGAGGAGGTCGACGGTGGATGAACTGTAGCCTGTGAAGGCTGGAGGGGGTCGGCGGTGGAGATGAACAGTATCCCGTGGAGTCTCGTTTTGCGGTACGCCACACTCCTCCTGATGAACAGGACCCCCGTTTCGACCGTAGCGCCCCAACACAAGTCCGTTTCCTCCGTTTTGCGGTACGCCACACCCCTCCCGATCAATAGGATCCTGTTTCAACCGTAGGAGGTCCGTTTCCTCCATTTTGCGGTATGCCAGACCCCTCCCGATGAACAGGATCCCGTTTCGAACGTGGTCGGTCGAACATAAGGCCGTTTCCTCCGTTATGCGGTACGCCAGGCCTCGTTTCCATCGACTGTTCCGTCCAAGCCCTCCCGATGAACACGACGACGCATTCCATTCTGACCCAGCCGGTTGACTCCCCATGAACACGACGATGACGCAGTTTCTCCGTTCCGACCTAGCCATGTACACGAGCCCTGTCCGTACGTATGCACGAGTAGGCGTTCGAGACCCCGCCCGTATGTACGTACGTGGCCGTATTTTCTTTCTTGCACACGGGCCGCTGTACGTACGTGTACATGCTACATGCGCGCCTCTACTAAGACACGTGCGTGCTCTACATCGACCAGTATGTACGTACACGTTCGTGACCAGAATGACAACGCTACGTACGCTTCGACTAGGTGGGTCCCGACGGTCAGGCACTTCCTTGCATGCGAAGATATAGCTGATGGGTCCCAGCAGTTAGGGGGGCGAATCGTTTTTTTCCCAGACGCACTTCCTTGCGTGCGAAGATGTAGCTGGTGGGTCCCCGCTATCAGGTGCAGGAATAATTATTTTGCGCATAATAAGGAGGCACTTCCTTGCAGCTGCCGTGGACCCAGCTGTCAGCCTCTCCACGTACAGTACTCTTCCGATGGAGGTCGGTCATTTACCACATTGACCACACCGCGCCAAGAGCACCAAGGTGGTGGACGAAGGCAAGGCGTAGGAAGGGGACGACGTGGAGCCAGGGAAGACGCGGCAGTGGATGCCCACGCGGAGAGGAGTACGAGGGTTCACTGGTTCGGCTGCGGTGTGAGGCTGCCGTCACCGCAGAATAACAGGGGGTGTGGGTGAGTAGAGGGATGGCCTGGCCAGCAGTGGGAGTAGTAGGGGCAGTGAGGCCTCCGTGGCATCACAGCCGGTCACGGGAGGCAGGAGCAGGCGGCACGACCGGTGCTGGTTTGGGCGGCGGGAGCAAGAAGACCAGAGGTTGAAGAAGCACTACGGCCGTTGGATGGACATCGTACGGTCACTGGAGCTAGAATCGTTCATATATTGACTAAGTTGACAAAGCCCTCCGTCCCCGTCAACTTAGTAGGCCCACAAGTTAGCCTCCCACTATGGTGGGTCCCAGGTGGCAGGGGGTATTCATATTTTGTGCGCAATAAGGAGGCACTTCCTTGCGTGCGAAGATATTGTTGGTGGGTCCTACCTGTCAGTGGAGGGAACATTTTTTCATGAAATACAGAGGCCCTTTCGGCGGGTCCCAGATGTCAGGTGGAGGAATCATTATTTTGCGCGTAATAAGGAGGCATTTCCTTGTGTGCGGCCGTGGACCCAGCTGTCAGCCTCTCCACGTACAGTCCACTTCCGATGGATGTCATTCGTTGACCACGTTGACCACACCATGCCGAGAGCACCAGGGCGATGGAGGACGGCGAGGCCTACGAAGGGAACGACATGGAGCCGGGGAAGACACGACAATGGCTGCCCACGCGGTGGAGAGTACGAGGGTTGACTGGTTCGGCTGCCGTCGCTAGAAAATAACAGGAGGTGTGGGTGAGTAAAGGGATAGACAGGCCAGGGATGCGAGTATATGATGGGGCCGTGAGGCCTGCCCGACAGCACAGTCGGCCACGGGTGGCGGGAGCAGGCGGTTCCGACGGCACTGGTTTGGGCGGCTGGGGCAGGTAGATCAGAGACCGAAGAAGCACGATTGCCGTTAGATTGACATCTAACGGTGTGACGCTGGTAGAGTCGATTGTTGACTAAGTTTCTTTTTTGAGAAACTTTGTGTACGCATGAACTTAGTAGGCCCACAAGTCAGCCTCCAAATCTGTGGCAGACAACGTAGAGCCCATTTGCAATTTTTTAATAATTTGTAGTCCATTTGCTAATTCTTAAGTAATTTATTACAGCCCATTTTCTGCCTAGGACCATGGTCAAAAAGTTCAACCTTATTTTGCATATTTCGGTGGATTCCGAACTTTTGTAATCCCGAAATGATAAACATTTTTAAGAACTTATTGATTTGCCAAAAAATCATTTTGTTTTTGTAAGCAAATAAGACGTGGGACAAGTGAGTTGGTTTAAGGGAAAACCAGTGGTAAAAAAATTAGCGCTGGGAGGGAAAACAACAAAAACTATAAGGATGTAAATATGAAAAGGGAATTTTATGTATTTTCAATATAATGATACATGTATATGAACTAGTAAAACTATAGGTAGAGATTAGAAAACGGATGTAGGACATGCGTTTCAAGAGGAAAATAGAACTGGGCTGTGTGTTTGATTCAGTAAAAAAACTGCATGCGGATGTTGTAAGATAAAATATAACTAACGCAGGCGGGCCAGAGGCTAGTAGATACCTGCTAGATCTTTGTGCCCCGTTGTCGTCATGGGCTGGGCCTGTTAAAAACAAAACTAAGCCTGGGCAGTCTACAGCCCAGTTAAACTTGCTCGACCTGAAAAAACAATATACGTGCTCAATAAATTAGAGAATTCTGCAAGTACAGACTGATAACTGAGATGCAGCAGGGATATTGTTTTTTCATCATGATAATAAGTGCATGCACTTGTTTCAAAAAATTTGGAGAACTAGGAATTTGAACGGCATGTGCTTATGCTACCCATCAAATAAAAATCAGGTGCCTGAAAATTCGTTTTGAAACAAATGATTCAGCTTTATATCCATGTCGACCCTCGGCATGATGGTTGGAAGCAAATGCCAAGTTCATACCAAAAGATCATTAACAACAATACCAAATTGCGGACGACAAGGTAGTACAAGTACCAATACCAAACTAACTTATAATCTTTTTACTCCTGGCCCTAGTGTTCGTCTGGTAGAAAATCTTGCAGAGGACCAGCTCCCGCTCCTTCTCTTGCTCCAGGTCCCTGAGGTGGTACTGGTGCATCACCCAGTTGGTCCTCTGCTGGTCGAAGTTCTTGTTGGTGTGCAGCACCAGAACCTTTTTGCTGCCTGTCTGCCGGCCGTTGACCATCACCAGCAAGGTATTGTCGGTGTTGTGCCACATCGCGTGCATGCCGCACTCCGACTGTATCTTGTGACACATCCACGTGCCCCTTTTGAATGCCCTAGAATTGCGCTGGAAAAAATGCTTGCTTAGGCCACTCAGTGTGATACCTACAGTATTGTCAAATACAGGTTTTAGTGTACGTAGTTGGCATTTTCATAACATCTTTGGCATGTTACAGTCACTTGTTACACTTTTTATTAACTGTCAAATTGTAATTGCTTCACCAGGTCTGCATCTAAAAAGAAAAATAGAGCTATAAACAAAGGAATATGCTTGTGCAAGTAGACAGCCGATCGGTGTCTTACCTGGAAGTTTATCAGGATGGGTGTACCATATGCCGTGCTCACTGTCGATGGTTGGTATGAACAAATCGATAAGAGGGTGAGATCTCGCGCTGTCAGCACTCACTTTGGCCTCAAGGTGCTCGATCAGCTCCTGATCCGTGGAATCGAACTTGACGCCAGCCGGCAGCACCGGCCAATCCTTCTTCGACTTGCATCGGTTAATTCCAGTTATATGGTACTCAATGTATGATCAATCGACTGTTTTAAGCGAATGATGAAAGATTTCGACAAATAAGTGGTACTCCAAATCTGAAGTCCAGAATACCTAAACACGCCGCCGGGATTCTTGTGTCACCTCACAAGCAGCATGTTGTCACGTCAATTCAATGTGTGGACATGATGAATAATTTGACCAACGTATACTAGTATTGCTAGTGTACTACTTACTAGTCGTATTTAGTGTCACATTTTAACCATAGGTTTAACTAACAAGTACACACTTGAAGCCTAATTGATATATATATATATACTGCACAACATCTCTATCATCATTATCAGTACATCCTGCGCAGGTGAGTTAGGATGCACTTGATCCCAGAAAGGTATCTATTCTTCAAACCAGAGGAGTGCTTCAAACTAACAACAGTACATAATATTCAACAAAAGAGGGTCATGCTACAGCAGCAGAATACATGGCTCAATCTAGATATCAGTACAAATCAAGTTGTGCATATTTGCTGTTGGCATGAACCACATCGCCGCATGTCGGGTTTGCAAAAGCCATCCATCGCATGGAAGCTTGATGCCTTTCACACACCGAAGATTATCTGGCAACAAGCTATGTCGACGAATCTCTGGATATGGTGATTCATGAAACCCATGGTATGATGTGTAGACACACTCCCCCCCTGGCGAATGGAAGTTGCATAGCACGATAATCATCGTCGGTGATATGATCGATGATTGGTTGGATGATCGGATAATTGAGCCCGAGGAACATGGAGTGGTTGCCGAGGCTATAACCCGCCTCCAGTTGAATACGCCTGGCCCAACGGAGTTGGGATCTTTCTCGAACACGAAGCAGCCATAGCCATCAATGTCACGAACGCCCCAGGCATTGTACTGCATGTGGTTTGATGTAATGGTTTGGTCAATTTGGTACGTGCGAATGAGCATCAAATGACCGCCGTCAGCTGAACGAGCGATAAACCACCACCCATCGGCTGGTATGATTCCAGGTCCTGGAATCATGAAGGCCGGTGCATTTGCGTCTGCTGCAACAATTCAAATTGGAGACCAAAAGGACAAAAATAAACAATCATGTTCAGAGTATGTGTGGAATTAAGATTATTATAACAGTGACACATATCATAGACAGAGAATTGCAATGCCGTGGTCATAATCATACCCCAAGTTAAAAAAATAAGCCAAGGGCTTTCATATTCTAGCAATATGTCATGGTTCAAACATCATGTAACAATGAGAGGAAAACAGCTATGACAGAGCCTACTCATATTCTACCATAGCACTTACTACTACTGTTCTCATATCAACTCTAAGCAATAACATGTGTTGTTATAAAAATCTTGGAAATGAGAGTAACATATAGCAATCATGATGTTATGCTCATAATATCTATTCTAACAATCATTAGATGCCAATGGTTCTCATATCAACTCTAACAATAACATGTGTGGTCATAAAAATCTAGGAAATGAGAGGAACATATAGCAATGATGTGGTTATAGACATACTGTCTATTCTAAATTTGTAACAATGAGCAGGCAGTCGTATTCATAAGGTAAAGATGAGATGAGATAGAATAATTACATGACGATAGATTCCACCAGTATAGGAAGCCAATTTGTGCGTCGACCGCGTAAATGATGCCATCGTGCACTATAGCATCAGACAGAAATGTTGCCTCAACAGGATTGACGATGAGCCATAACCATGTATGGCGACCGGATTCCAGATAGACTAATCCCATGTTGAACAAGGCAATGAGTTTGTAATCCATGTAGTCTTCTGATGGTGTGGGCACTTCACAGATTATAACTTTCAGCAAACAAACGTCGAGCCAAAAGCTTGACGCGTCTCGTGCGTAGTAGGCAGGAGTGTCCGGCGGGCTGCAAGGCTTAATGGCGGCGGTATCCAACAATGGAAGGGTGATCTCTCGCTGGGTGTAGATATCCACGAGATGCCACAGACTACC
Organism: Triticum urartu; assembly: GCF_003073215.2. Taxonomy (NCBI): domain Eukaryota; kingdom Viridiplantae; phylum Streptophyta; class Magnoliopsida; order Poales; family Poaceae; genus Triticum; species Triticum urartu. The sequence continues at coordinate 284,886,246 of NC_053022.1, forward strand.
AGATTGGTGGATGAGGACGATCCAGTTGGCCTTCATGCCCGCCCAGTAGTGTCCGCGCATGAAGGATAGGTGGACGGTTAGTGGTAGCATGTCGAGGGGAACCACGATAACCTCCGTAGGATCGTCAAGTCGGTGTCTGGGCCACTTGCGAGGATCGGGCATTAGCAAGCAGGGTGTCTTGAAAAGAGCCGGCCGGTTGCAGACGAGTAGACGGTACAAAGACACCGAGCATGCGGCCAGCCGGACGGTGCTGAGTAGGTCCATACGATTACAGATCTGCTCCAAGAGAACATTGGGGAGGGAATTCCAATCACGGCTCTGCGTGTTAGTCGGTTCTGCCATTGGCGTTTTTAGTGCCTGCGAGCCAGCGGGGAAGTGGATTCAGGCAGGCGAGCGAAGAAGCTTCTCCTCGTGTGGCTGAGCAGTGAGCGGGGGGATATGGTATGCGCAAGATACCAAGGAAGATAGCACGGGCGGGCGAGCAGTGAGCGGGGGGAAATGGTGTGCGGCCGACGATGGGGAAGAGAGGAGGAAGAAGAAGAGAGGAGGAAGAAGAGTGGAAGACGGGGAAGAAAGTGCATTAAATCTCAATTCTACTACTACTACCAGAATATACTATCCTTCGGAGTGTAAATAGTTACACCAATGACATGTGGGTCTACCACAAGAGGGCCCATATGTCAGTTAATGGAGGACAGAAGCGTGCTCTACTGGCAAACATGATGGCAGTACTGGGTAAGGCTGATTTAGTAACACCAACATGCTGGTTCAGCTTATTAATTAAGTGTCCCATCTGTTGCAGCGTGTATTGTCACTTCACTGCGAAGACTAGTTGAATAGTTCTCTTTGACCGAGATGGGGAATAATGGATCGCGAAGACTTCCTTTCTACATTATGCATATGCCTCTACGCTCACTTCACTCATTTTGCTCCGTACGTAGTCACTTGTTGAAATCTCTAGAAAGACAAATACTCTGTATTTGGTAACAGAGGGAGAATTTTACTCCGTATTTGGGTACAGATGGAGGATTTTACTCCATATTTGGGAACAGAGGGAGTATCACCATATGGAGGGAACAGAGGAAGCTTGAAATATGAACATGTCAATGTGAGGGAGTAAGCCCCATGCATGCATGCATGCATGCAACATGCAACACTCACATGTACACATGGACGAACGCAACACTCACGCACCCATGCGGCACATAGCACACGAGGCAACACACACGCTCACACTCAAGTGCTCAACCTACTCCCTACACCCGTGAAAGACTATACATTTAGAGATTTACACATTGACCAGGGCATAATTAACGCCCAAAAGTAGCAGACTTATGTGTGCATGCGACCATTGAGAGAAGAAGATTAAATGAAGGTCGTTGCATGCTGTAATTAAGGATAGACATGTAGCCTATACCTAGAGCACAAGTTGGTGCATTAGTCAATCAATATCGATTTAGATTAAAGGCTAAATGCATTGGAAGTGTAGATGTACTACACTCTTTGTTTTTAGCCGATGTACACTCTTTGTTGGAAGACGAGGGAGTACACGCGCATGCACTCACATACACAACCAGGGTGGTTCGCGCGCAAGGGTTGGACTTCTGTCGCGCCTGCGTAAAGTTTTGTTTAACTGATTTCTTTGCTCTGCCAACTGACAGGTGGGACCCAGAAACCAGGTGACAATTTAACCAGTCAACAAAGTGCCACGTTGACTATGTGGCCGGTCAGTAGGGTGCAATACGGTGCTCTACGATGACTAGTGATCGTATAATCACCGCAAAACTATATATAGTGACCGTAAAGAGCGTATTGTTACATACATTGACCGCTAGTGTATTTTTCTCGTTTAAAGTTAAGCCATATTAACCAGAAAGGATGCGGTATGGACTAGTACTAGTACTGCTTTTATGTGTCCCGTCAACTCGCCAATGAGGAGAAGCTTGCTTACTACGCCTCTCCCTCACCCATGCGCGCGGTGGTTCGCAGGACGAGGAGAGGGTTTTGACTACAACGCCCTCTCCCTCTCCCTCTCCCTCGCCCTCGCCCTCACGGTGGACGTGCAACAGTTCAATTAGTGTTAGATTGCCAGAAGCATATTGTACTGTAGTATCATCATTGTTGGGCCTTCTGAAGAGGCGAAAAGCCAAGTGCAAGGTTCACACGAGTACGAACTGTTGAACCTCCCGAAGAGGCAAAGAGCCAAGTGCAAGGTTTTATAGGAGTTGTCGTCCTAGTAGGAGTGTACTACAACTATAGTGAACGATGCACTGTATGATGCCGCCACGTCACGTATATCCAAAGCTATGTCACCTTTTTTCTCAAAGAGCGTGTTGGAGCCCGTGCAACAACCACACAAGTTGCACGTACACATAACACATTTACTAGTAATAAATTCTAAAGGACAGATGCCAGTATGCCACACAAGTTCATCTCCAATTCATGTGATAAATTTGTGCATGGCTAGTCTACATATATTCACAGCACTACTGTTCACAATTTACCATACTCCACTTACACGTTATAGATGGGCTACATCTCCTCCTCCAGGTTCCAGTCCCAGGTGTTCTTCATGGATGGCACGATCCATAGCGGTGTGCAACGGGAATCATTGTCGCAGCTTTCTAGTCCAGTTCCACACGATGGAGACTCATCCAAGATGAAGCGGCATAAATCAGGGATAGCGTGCCCCAACATGTCGTTCATCCGGCGGTCGCACTGAAGACACAACCATGCTTCATGAACGGCAGGCCTTTCATGTCATGCACGGAAGGTGGCATCCGCTTCACAATGGGGTAGCTGTCCCCAATGAAAAGCGAGTACTCTCCAAGAGTGTTCCTCGGCACCCACGTAGCATCACAGGGGTCGAACTCAGCGCCGTTCATCTGGTACACGCGACATCTCAGATCTGGACACATGGTGATGTACATAGTCAAGGTCCATGCATAATAATGTTGTGCTCAAATATGGCGGTCAGTAATACTGTGCAGCAAATAGTACTACTCCGATATAGAGGAAGTAAAATAACCGGCTTGTTATATATAGACACTCTTGACTACATGGATGAGATAGTAAGACATGGAAAAACAAAAATGGTGGCAGCTAGTGGGTTCAAGTCTTCAAGGGCCTAGCTAGCTATACGCGTCCTTGATGACCCACAAGTATAGGGGATCTATCGTAGTCCTTTCGATAAGTAAGAGTGTCGAACCCAACGAGGAGCAGAAGGAAATGATAAGCGGTTTTCAACAAGGTATTCTCTGCAAGCACTGAAATTATAGGTAATAGATAGTTTTGTGATAAGATAATTTGTAACGAGCAACAAGTAACAAAAGTAAATAAAGTGCAGCAAGGTGGCCCAATCCTTTTTGTAGCAAAGGACAAGCCTGGACAAACTCTTATATAGAGAAAAGCGCTCCCAAGGACACATGGGGATTATCATCAAGCTAGTTTTCATCACGTTCATATGATTCGCGTTTGGTACTTTGATAATTTGGTATGTGGGTGGACCGGTGCTTGGGTACTGTCCTTACTTGGACAAGCATCCCACTTATGATTAACCTCTATTGCAAGCATCCGCAACTACAACAAAAGTATTAAGGTAAACCTAACCATAGCATGAAACATATAGATCCAAATCAGCCCCTTATGAAGCAACGCATAAACTAGGGTTTAAGCTTCTGTCACTCTAGCAACCCATGATCTACTTATTACTTCCCAATGCCTTCCTCTAGGCCCAAATAATGGTGAAGTGTCATGTAGTCAATGTTCACATAACACCACTAGAGGAGAGACAACATACATCTCATCAAAATATCAAACGAATACCAAATTCACATGACTACTAATAGCAAGACTTCTCCCATGTCCTCAGGAACAAATGTAACTACTCACAAAGCATATTCATGTTCATAATCAGAGGGGTATTAATGTGCATATATGATCTGAACATATGATCTTCCACCAAATAAACCAACTAGCATCAACTACAAGGAGTAATCAACACTACTAGCAACCTACAGGTACCAATACCAGACTTAGAGACAAGAATTGGATATAAGAGATGAACTAGGGTTTGAGAGGAGATGGTGCTGGTGAAGATGTTGATGGAGATTGGCCCCCTCCCGATGAGGGGAGCATTGGTGATGACGATGGTGATGATTTCCCCCTCCCGGAGGGAAGTTTCCCGGGCAGAACAGCTCCGCCGGAGCCCTAGATTGGTTCCGCCAAGGTTCCGCCTCGTGGCAGCGGAGTCTCCTCCCGAAAGCTTGCTTATGATTTTTTCCTCAACGAAAGACTCCATATAGCAGAAGATGGGCATCCGAGGGCCACCAGGAGGCCCACGAGGCAGGGGGCACGCCCAGGGGGTAGGGCGCGCCCACCCTCGTGGCTGGTGAGTGGCCCCCCTCTGGTACTTCTTGTGCTCAGTATTTTTTATATGTTCTGAAAATAACTTCCGTGAAGTTTCAGGACTTTTGGAGCTGTGCAGAATAGGTCTCTAATATTTGCTTCTTTTCCAGCCCAGAATCCCAGCTGCCGGCATTCTCCCTCTTTATGTAAACCTTGTAAAATAAGAGAGAATAGGCATAAGTATTGTGACATAATGTGTAATAACAACCCATAATGCAATAAATATCGATATAAAAGCATGATGCAAAATGGACGTATCAACTCCCCCAAGCTTAGACCTCGCTTGTCCTCAAGGGAAAACCAAAATCGAAAATATGTCCACATGTTTAGAGATAGAGGTGTCAATAAAAATAAAATACGGACATGAGGGCATCATGATCTTTCTTAGAACAGCAACATATATATATATTGTCATATGATTTCTTATGCTAAAGTAACAATTCAATCACAATTTCAAGTATGAATCATAAACTTCATTGAAAACTAATAAACTATAATCTCAGTCATTGAATCAATTGCAATTTATCATAACATAGGAAAGAGTCAATATAAGAGCTTTTCAGCAAGTCCACTTACTCAGCTATCATATAGTCTTTCACAATTGCTAACACTCACGCAATATTTATGGGTATGGAGTTTTAATCGGACACAGAGAAACAAAGGGGCTTATAGTTTTGCCTCCCAATGTTTTACCTCAAGGGTAATGTCCACAATAATAGTTCATGAAAACTCACATCCAATTAGCCATATATATCAGGATCTTTCCAACATATTGTGCTTGCCAAAAGATAAAATGTAAAAAGGAAAGGTGAGGATCACCATGATTCTTATGTAAGGTGGGAGATAAAAGTAAAAGATAGGCCCTTCACAGAGGGAAGCAGAGGTTGTCATGCACTTTTATGGTTGGATGCACAAAATCTTAATGCGAAAGAACGTCACTTTATATTGCCACTTGTGATATGGACCTTTATTATGCATTCCATCGCTTTTATTTCTTCCATATCACAAGATCGTATAAAGCTTATTTTCTCCCACAATAATAAGTCATACATATTTAGAGAGCAATTTTTATTGCTTGCACCGATGACAACTTACTTGAAGGATCTTACTCAATCCATAGGCAGATATGGTGGACTCTCATGGCAAAACTGGGTTTAAGGGTATTTGGAAGCACAAGTAGTATCTCTACTTGGTGCAAAGAATTTGGATAGCATGAGGGGGAAAAGCAAGCTCAACATGTTGGATGATCCATGACAACATAATTTGTCTCAGATGTAAGAAAACATAACCCATTACGTTGTCTTCCTTGTCCAACGCAACTCTTTAGCATGTCATATTTTAACGAGTGCTCACAATCATAAAAGATGTCCAAGATAGTGTATTTATACGTGAAGACCTCTCTTTCTTTATTACTTCTTATTAATTGCAACGTTGACCAAAACTATGTTTTTCAACCATCAACAATTTTTATTCATCATACCTTTTCTATGTGAGCTCATTACTCTCCATAAGATTCACATGATCTCTTTGTTTCTTCTTATTCTTTCTCTTTTCTTTTATTCACTTAGGATCATGGCAAAATAATCAAGCCCTTGACTCAACACTAATCTTTATTATATAGCTCACGGACTCGATTACATAGAGGGATCATAAAGCAAAACTGAAAACTAGATCATGCCATAAAAGCTTTTATTCTACTAGATCAAGATATTATCAAAAGGATCAAACTAAGAAAAACGATAAAGATAAAAGTGATGGTGATACGATACCAGGGCACTCCCCCAAGCTTGGCAGTTGCCAAGGGGAGTGCCCATACCCATGTGGTTATATCTCTTTTGCCGGTGAAGGAGTTGGGGTTGTTGATGATGTAGGCTTGTCGTCCCTCTTCCAAGGCATAGGCTCACCATCATAGAAGGATGATCGAGTCTCGTGAGTCCTCAAATCTGCAACCAAACTCATCCTTTTGAATCTATATTCATACTCACAGTTTTGATTTTGCAGGTCATAGATCTGGGCTTGGAGGTGCTTGATTTTTCTCATGAAGCTTGAAGATGGCCTCCCCAATGTCCTTGACGTCCAGCTTGTGTGTTGTTGGTGAACTCCGTGATCATAATGTGATTGGAGTCGAGTCCACGCTCCACCATCTCCTGGCACTTGAAAACTTGTTGCTCCAATGCCTCGAGCCTTGCCTCAGTGCTTCCGGTCTTCCTTGGTCCCTCAACATCGCGGATGTGCAACAACCCCTCACGCATCTCAATGGTTTGAGGGTGTTGCAACACCTCCGCGAGGTAGGGGTTGATGACCTTCTCGAAGAACTTGTCCTTGGGGGCACTTGAAGACGACATGATGACCTAGATCTGTCAGAAAAACAGCTCGAACAAAGACGAGAGATATTTGCATGATACAAGAGTCAAAACCTCCAGGAGATTATACAATGAATTTTTACCGAGCAAAATACGTAACGTGCAAGAAAACAGAGTCTGGAGAGCGCACGAGGTGCCCACGAGGCAGGGGGCGCGCCCTCCACCCTCGTGGAGTCCTCGTGTCCTTCCCGGAGTCGTCGTTCACATAACACCACTAGAGGAGAGACAACATACATCTCATCAAAATATCGAACGAATACCAAATTCACATGACTACTAATAGCAAGACTTCTCCCATGTCCTCAGGAACAAATGTAACTACTCAGAAAGCATATTCATGTTCATAATCAGAGGGGTATTAATGTGCATATAGGATCTGAACATATGATCTTCCACCAAATAAACCAACTAGCATCAACTACAAGGAGTAATCAACACTACTAGCAACCTGCAGGTACCAATCCCAGACTTAGAGACAAGAATTGGATACAAGAGATGAACTAGGGTTTGAGAGGAGATGGTGCTAGTGAAGATGTTGATGGAGATTGGCCCCCTCCCATTGAGAGGAGCGTTGGTGATGACAATGGTGATGATTTCCCCCTCCCAGATGGAAGTTTCCCGGGTAGAATAGCTCTGCCGGAGCCCTAGATTGGTTCCGCCAAGGTTCCGCCTCGTGGCGGCGGAGTCTCATCCCAAAAGCTTGCTTATGATTTTTTCCTCAACGAAAGACTCCATATAGCAGAAGATGGGCATCAGAGGGCCACCAGGGGGCCCACGAGGCAAGGGGGCGCACCCAGGGGGGTAGGGCGCGCCCCCACCCTTGTGGCTGGTGAGTGGCCCCCCTCTGGTACTTCTTGCGCTCAGTATTTTTTATATATTCTGAAAATAACTTTAGTGAAGTTTTAGGACTTTTGGAGCTGTGCAGAATAGGTCTCTAATATTTTGTTCTTTTCCAGCCCAGAATCCCAGCTGCCGGCATTCTCCCTCTTTATGTAAACCTTGTAAAATAAGAGAGAATAGGCATAAGTATTGTGACATAATGTGTAATAACAGTCCATAATGCAATAACTATCAATATAAAAGCATGATGTAAAATGGATGTATCAATCCTCCAAGGTAAAAAGTACTCCTACTAGTACGCAAGTAGAGTACTAGTACAACAATGAAAGAGAAGGCGAGAGGGTTAAAAAATGGAATACCTGGGTAGATGGTGACGGTCCGATCGTGGTAGATTGTGTGACCATGTTGCACATCAGTGGTACCATGGGTAACGACTGCTAATATAGTTGATCCCAATATGCCAAAGTCAGCTACAAGGTTCTAGATTAGACCGAATCGCGGATGCAAATGCACATCCAGGATCGGCGATCTTATTTTGATCGCGGGATGACTGGTCCCTGCAAAATAATGGAGTACCGTTAGGGATGCAAATGATGGTTTGTGCATTCCGTTTGTAATCTCCCGTACCGTAGGATGGCAACCAGATGAAACAAGTCCCCTGGCTTGGCACCGCGAAGATGCGGCCTAGATGGCGCACGATGTCTTCGAACGTGTAGGGGTACAAATCTGCCGCCGCCAACATGCGCCAGCCTCTGCCGTTACTGCCTCTTGCATTGATGGCAATCCTTATGTCTAACACCATGATGAGATAGTAATCGTCATAGCCGCGTCGCTTTGTTGGCGGGTCCGCAATTGCTATCTTCTTCAATCTCATGTAGGCATCATCATACGTATTCAAGCCCCGCCAGTCCGGAAGGCCGATCCAAATGGTGGAGAAGGGGTCTACCGGAATGGCCGCACTGCTGTGGATGATGTGCAAAATGATGGTGGTATCCGGCCGGAGGTATGCAAGCCAATCTTTGTTGGCACCGACCCAGACCTATATATAAGACGGTGGGTAGCGGAGAAATTACGGGATGGAAATGGAATAACTAAGTACTACATGATCAAACTCCATTACTGACCTGCTCATCGGACAAAATCCGACTACCTCTCAACGTCGGCAACTCTAGCGGAGTCAACATGCAACCATGGCTAGGGAATGGTGGACTGTTCGAAGGATTGTCCCATAGAAGAACCTTCTCCTGGAGGACGCATGGAAGACCAACAATCATGGCCTTTTCCCAAGCCTTTTTAAGCACCGTCTTGAAAAAGTTAGTGCAGGAAGCACTGAGTCTTGCGGCGGTGAGGACGTCGGAGCGGCGTGCGATTTCTCCCAGAGGATCATCGTCCAAGGTCTCCCAGCCCCGACGAGGAGGAGAACCGCCTGGAGAATCCATGGGAGCAGCTATGAACTGCCTTCTCTTCGAGGGGAGGGGAACTGGCGAGGAGGAGATAAGAGCGTAGTAACCGCAGGGCCTCGTCCCTTCCAACTATAGATCGTTCCTTAGCAAAGGGGTGAGGCTATTATTTACTACTAGTACTAGCATTATGGGACGTTATGGGATTGCATTATACTATAAATAATAGCACTAGTAAGAAATTTTTAGCACTAGCTAGTAGTTTTTGGCGTGGATTAAGAAATTTTGGGTATGTTTTTGCTATTTTTTGTACACGCCCACTAGTGTCAAAAAACGTCTTACATTATGTGACGAAGGAGTACATACTCGTACTATAGCAGTACTAGTACTACTTTATCAACTAGTAGTGCGATGTACTGTACTTCTAGTATAGTGCACCAGTTTTGAACTCTTGAATCTCAGGGCCAAGGAGCTACAGTTGGAAGTGGAGGGTACTACTGTTCTCTAGAACCATCGCTGTACTATCAATGCAGAGAAAGTACACCTACGTAGTGGCCTAGTGGGTACTCTCTATGCTCTATTCAGCCGCTCCTCTCACGTAGCTGGCCTACTCAGCCGCTCCTCTCACGCACACACTAGCAGCCTGTTTATCAGCGACGGTTACTGCGGGGGCAGAGCATTTGATTTATTTGATACAACGAGACTAGGCTTTTTGCTTCCATTTGTGGAGGTGTAATGGATCTCGTCGAACTTTGTTAGTAGTTCCTTCTTTATGAATGAGATGAAGCAAAGCTTTTGCCTCCGTTTCAAAAAAACACGTCAAGAGGAATTTCTTTTATAGTAGAGCCGATAATGGAGTGAAGTCTATGTGTGCAACGCCACAAGCTAAAGAGTAGTAGTAGAGCACTTTACGTACATAGCCATATTGCACAGTTCCCAATGGCCCGCCAGGCTTTTCCGGCTCCTCGGGCTTAATTGGGAGGCACTAGTTTAAATATGCTACTAGCTGATGAGGAAGCTACAAGCGAGGTGCGGCTAGGGCGAGCACGCGATCCACGAGATGCTGGGAAGGAAAACCCGTTCACGTGGCTAGGCTATCTAGTGCACCCAGATTGTGGTGCCGCACGTCCGTTTGACTTCAAAACTCAAACTACCCGTGTAAAAATATTGGCTCGCAGCAAAGTTACTATTTAAAAAAAAGGTCGCCGTGCATTCGGCCAGAGTACAACGCAACCTAGAATCTCCTTTTGTCGCTAGTAGTACAATGTTCCTTACAAGAAACCCCTAATAATGCAAGAAATCACTAATAATGCTAAGAAACTACTACCACTTGCATATGTGGCAGATTTAAGATAAGACTGCCTTATTAACCATTGTACATGCTTTTATCAACCAGCCCTACCAAGAAACGACTACTCTACAAAGTGTCGTTATAGGCACGTTTCAACCCATGGCCCTGTTTGGATACATTTGTTGTCAATCTAACCCTGCCATCCAAACACCACTTTGGTTAGAGTTAGTTCAGGGTTAGAATCTAACTCTAACCTCTAACTTAGAGTATCCAAACAGGGCCCATGTCGCCCATTAAGTCAACGCCTTCTATTTGCCAATCTGCACAAAAATCCCCAAGTGACCTCCTACCTCTGGCCCGTCCACCTAGTCATCCTCGGCCATGGGACGCAGCTACCGCCGCTGGCAGAAGGCGAGGTCAAAACCGCCGGTGGTGCGGAGCCCATCTTGCGGCAGCCCGGATGCCAGCTCCGTCCGGTGCTCGCGGCCGCTAGCTAGCCAAGATAGCTCCGTCCAGCTACTTGTCTGCAAGGTTTGCTAGCTAGATTGGCACGACGTCGTGGCGGCTTGCTCGCACGCGCCGCGCTAATGCCAGCCATCTGGCTCAAGCGAAGGCCCGCGCGGCGGCTTGATCGCTCGTGAGTCACGCCCGGGCTAGCCTGCCAACCCATGCGGAGGCCAGCGCGGTGTCCGGCCCGTCTGGTGGAGCGGCGGCCAACGCGCTCATCACCGGCGCCACCGACGAACACGCATCAGTACTGTTTGAAGTAATGTTCAGGAAAAATAATGATTTGAGGGGGAATAACAGGATAGAAGGTCAGATGTGGGTCCCTCATGTCAACGATCAAACAAAATGGGTTGGTTTAAGCTGCCTCGTCAGCACGGACGTGTGGGCCAACCCTGTCATAAATGGGTTTAAACTAACCTAATCGGTACTCCCTCTGTCCCATAATATAAGACATTTTTGCAAGCTAAACTAGCTTGCAAAAACATCTTACATTGTGGGATGGAGGGAGTACTAGGCAGTAGTTTTTGGCGTGGATTAAGAAATTTGGGTATGTTTTGCTATTTTTTGTACAATAGATTCTTCCTAGGGCTGGTTGAAAGTGGTAGTTTTTTGTTAAATACTCTACATATTGTAAGTAGGAGTGAAAGTTAAGCTTTGGAACCCAATAAGCAAGGCTAGTTACATAGTGCATATGCATACATGATTGAAAGTAAATATCAACCATGAGTGACTAATATCTTGATGGAAAACTCGAAACTATGGAATACTAGGAAAAAATTGCATGGTTGGAAATACTAGCAATGTTCATGTGTGTTGCAACAAATCATAATTAGAATAATACTTATTCACAAACTTGATACAAAACACTCTAATTTTGATATACATACATCACTAGATATGTATTATGTTTCAATTGGAATATATTCCTTGGGCTGTTTTGGTGAGGTCACGGAGGGATGTGGTTGGTTTTAATATACTAATTATGGTTTTTTCTGCAAATTGGTAGACAAGTGCGATGTTGGTGAGAAAAGGCAACAACTTACCTCACAGTCGTTAGATGTAGATCTAATGGTCACAAACGATGGATGGCAGACACACCATCATCACCAACTTAGTCTCTTGTAGGAGTACTAGCAAGATCCGTGCATTGCACGGAACATCAAGATGCATTTTTTTTATAAAACACTTGTTGTGATTGACCCATGCGGGAGTAATCCCATGTGTAAAAACTAATGATATCTCGAGAAATAGGAGATAAGGTGAAGAGGAGTGGGGCGTGGTGGTGATTGGTGGTCGGACTGAGCGGAGGCATGGGGATTGACGACGCCGGCAGCGGCCACCAGGCTAGTTTGTTCCAGAGGCTTCCTTTGTTAATTGCTCAACAATGAGGTTGTTGGAGATAAGGATGAACGAGGGAAGGCCTTGTCTGCAAATGTGGAGAGGGGTGCGGGCATATTTTAGTTTAATTTCCATCCATTAGATATAGATCGGACGGTCTATATTGCAAGATGGCACGCGTACCATCATCACCAACTCGGTTTTCTTATAAGACAAGAAATATAAGTATGGAGATACAAACATATTATCGATACTTGTTTCCGTAAACTAGCATCTACATTCTATTCAACGCCTCAGCATGTGAGGCCTTAGCACAATGACTTCTCGACTGTGTAAAACAAAGGTTTTCCCGTCGCCGATAAGGAGGGGGTGACAACGGCGCGCTTTTTGGCTTGCTCTAGTCCTAGTAGTCATACTAGGTGGTCTAAGCACGTTTAGATTTATTCTTTTCACATCTCGTGTTCGCCGTACTGCCACGACTGTTGATGAATAGACGGTAATTATTCAACGGGAAACCCTTGTTGAGCGTGTTTGTGTGTGAGAGAGAGAGAGATAGTGTGCGTGTGTGATATGTCTAGAGACTGAGGCAATGATAACATATTCTTTGTGTCTATGTGTGTGGAGGATAGAGAGAGACATGTACATGGAGCTTTGTGTTGTGTAACATGGAGACACATATACATAATTAGAGAGTGAGTGTGTGAGATACACATGCGGACATGGGGAGAGATGAGGATCCGGATTAATGGGTGTTTGTGCGTGTCTGTGTGTGTTTGTGCGCGCATTTGTGTGTGAGAGGGAGTGTGTGTATGTGGAGTAGAGAGACCACTAATGATGTAAACCTAGTATAAGGGAAGGGGGAATGGTGTGACATGTGTAGTAGCGGGATAGCATGGGTGTGGGCAGGGGGAGCAGACTATTTGGAAGAGACATCGAGTGTGTGTGGGAGAGGGGTGTGAGAGCGAGAGAGAGAGAGAGAGAGAGAGCTAGCGATGGAGAGAGAGGGGGGCGAGAGAGCGGGCGTTTGTGTCCATAAATGGCGTATAGATAGGGAGACAATGTTGATGTTGTTTGAAATTGGCCTATGTACGGAGACGCAAGGGAAGCGAGTCATCGTGTGTGTGATAGGGACTTCATGAGAGATCTAGAATATATGGTGTAGAGAACAATGTGCGAGATCGAGAACGATGATACATTAGGGGGCTATGGAAAGAGTCACGACATATATGTATACAGGGAGGAGCTGGGGCGGGTCTGCATGTGGGAGAGATAGAAAGAGGAGAGTGGTGCACAAGGAGACAAAGTGTGCTTGTTTGCAGTGGGGGTGGTGTGTGAGGTGAGTGTGCGAGAACCACATAACTAGGGAGATAGACGTTTCGGGGTGACATTTTGTGTGTATGGGAAATATACACTCTACACAGTGCGTGCTTGGGAAAGAGAGATGCCGGGAGACCTATCTAGAGAGTGGGGGAAGAGATGTGTGCATGCCCAAGAGACAAAGTGATAGAGACCTATATTGGGGTCCAGACTTTAGAAGAGAGAGGGGTGTTAATGTGCTCGTGTGTTGGTGTTTGGAGGAGAGAACGACTTCTCTGTGTGTGTGGGGGGGGGGGCGACGAGGGGGGGGGGGTTGGCTTCAGATAAAGAGTGAGGTGTTTATATTTGAGGGACTTGCGCAATTGAGATATACATGGTCAATAGTGTGTGCACTCATGGTTGATCAATTTGTTTCATAGTTTGGTCTATGAGATAACGATACTTTTGAACATGCGTGATATACCTTGATGTACTAGAATTACAAACCTAAGATTGGAATTTTGGAATTCGACTCCTTCATTAGCTTTTGTAATTCATTTAAACGGAGGTACATTTTTAAGCCAGGATTTCGTGATTTCAAATTCATATATCAAACCTAGAGATATACACATACGGGCATGTTCAAACTTTATAATCATCCACTTTATTCATACACATACACATTTTTGCTTTTGTCATCATATTTAGGATAAACACATTTGGAATTTCATTTGAATTGGACCGTATGATGGTATTTGCTTGTAGTAGCTCAATGATCCATATTTGAATTGAATGGACAATCTAAGTTTCGAGTTGGAGACATTGATTTTCAAAACTTGCACTATTTTTGCGTGCAAAACAAACAAATTCTCGGCCATGATATCATAGTCGACCGTACAAGAGCAGAATATAGTTTCAGGCGCCAAAAGCTTTCAAACTTCCTGCTCACATTGAAATATCTCGCGCCCGAAAGTTTAGCCCTGCGATATTCCTGTTTTACCCCTGCCACATGAACGAAAAAGGGATGCTTTGGTAACTCCATTGTTTTCCCCTCTTTGCCCCAACATTCTTCCCCAGAGCCCCTCCACTTCCCCTCCCCACCGCCCCAACCATGGAAAGCCGCCGAATCTAGTCCTTCACCGCAGCGGTGGACCTCACACCCCGACGGATCTACCTTACGCACCTTGGAACCCCAACTGCCAACTCACCACTTCACCGGAGCCGCTTTAGCGACTGGCTTGTCCATCGCTCCAGATCTCCTTGACCGCAATCATGGTCCACCGCACTGGATCTGCTTAAACGGCACCCTCGTCCACCACAGTGTAGGCCCTTCACTGACTCCCTCGTCCATCCCTTCGCTGGCCTTTCATACAAGCCCTCTTACACCGCAACAGATCTGCCTCACCGAAAGCACTGTACAAAGCGCCCGCCGAAGCCTTCGTCCACTTCACCGGACCTGCTCCACGGACGCCATATTCAACTCCACCTAGCCTGCTTTACCGATGCTGCAGCCTCATCAGGTTATTTCGATTTGTACTCCTTCGGTTTTTCTCTTTATGGTGCAACTGTTCACTTACCACAGATGAGCTTTCTTGTATGTCGACAGGCGCCGCAACCGTAGCACCGGAGCCGCTTCAGTGACGGCGACAGTCGACGATCCTTAGCTATCAAGTACGCCAATGATACCCATACGCCGCCGAGAATCAGGTACTATTATCCAACGGCCGGCGCCTACGTTCACTTTCTTAGCATAAGCACCGCACCTTTGAATTTCTTCAGGGCATCATTCAGTTTTTCATGAGACGCGTTATTCTGCTTGCACCTGTAGGGCCATACTTCTGGCAGTGAACATGTTACATGTGCTAAATTACATACCAGTGCACATATAGTTAATATGCTTTAGTTTTGTCCTAAGTATTACTGTACTTCCTAGATATGACTGCCTACTATTTTACTTCTTGCATGCTATATTTATGATAATGGTGTTGGTCTGATGCCACCTGTTGGTTCCATCAGACTGCTTCATGTTCTCTATGCTTAATTACACATCAGCAAACTAGCATGTGGTTCCGCTGGTTTTTGTTCATTTTACCCTACATTTTCTGATGCTAGCTATTACATCACTGCTCCGAGCCTCTGTTCGTTACTTTTTTGTGTGTTCTTGATCTTCCCAAGTTGCATGACTGATTTGATGGTTCTATTAATTATGGAGCTGCCAACCCCATCAAGCAAAATATTTGTTCTTTTGGGGCTGGAACCTTGAACAAGCATAAAAATAGAGGGAAGCAGATATATTGTCGTGTATGCACACACCCTTCTTTCATTAGTTTAGATGAACCATTGATGATCAATTCGAACCAGTGCATGCGATTAAAATTAATTTTACCTAAATAGAGGGTGCAGAATAAACTACAACAAGTAGATTTGCAACCTTGGGATGCTGACGATATCTTCAAAGAACATTGCAACAACAGCGAGGCTTCACAGCAAAATATGGTAAGCCAATGTGTTTTAGTACATGTGAAATGTAATGCGTGTGGGATGCTTTCTTGCCTTGTGCCCTCAACCTGTAATACTATAGAATAACAAATAGTTCAGTTGTCTGCTTTGCTGTATTTCTTGATTCGAATGCGTGTTTGTTACTTGTTACGCTATACCTGAGTTGGCCAATATGTCAGCAGTGTCTGCTATACTATCATAAAGAAATGCATGCCTAGTTCATTTGAGTCCTTAACTTTTCCTCTGAACTTCATCACAAGACTGTCTTCGTAGTTTATATGAGGCCACACTGTTAAGTGCTTTCTCAGATTATTTCAACTGCTTAGATGCCTTGGCAACTTAAATATAGCGGTGGTACACTCCCTTTCAACTAGGGATGTCAACTGGGTCCTGTTTAATCCCGATTAAAGTCCACTAGTGGTATGATAGTTCAAAAGAGTTTTTGTTTTTTTGAGGAAAATGAACCAGGGAGCTAGCAAAAACTAACTAGATGGGACTGATGGATGTTGTTTATTTGCCACTTACATACCTAGTTTCATCTTACCATTTTAATTTCTTTTCGGCTGATGCTGCTTCGAACCATTTAAATATAGCTTGCCATGCTCGGCAATAATTCGTATGTCGTTTACCATGTAAGCTTACTGCCTGGATCATGCGATAACTATCTCTTACTTATGTCCAGCGGAAACCTTTCAGGATGCCGTTCACACTAGGACACAATGTACAACCCCAGAATCTATTTGTGGAAACAATGCGCCATACATGTTACCAGATGGTAGAAGTTCAGAGGCAACACCGCCGGAGAGCAGTCTGAGCATAGATATTATAGTTCTTGAGGCTCTACTAGAGGTAGAAAGAGATGGTGTGGCTGTCATGAATGAGGTAATCTCGATCTTGAAGCTGGAAATTATGCAATTAGCTGCATGCATTATGCAAGCAACCCAAGAATTGGAGGACGTAAGAATGTTGCATTTGAAGACGGAGGAGGTCCTGCTACTTCTGCTATTTGAAGCCCAGGGTAATCCCAGTTCTTCTTTAGATAGCAATCGAAATTGTCATTAGATTATTGTACTTGCATGTTGTGTCATGTCTCTGAATGGATTATGTTTTAAGACCCCCTATGTTGTCCATGTGTTGTAATGATCTGAATTTTTTAGGCAAGGTAATCCTCAGTACTTGTATGATTGACATAAGGTGAACTGTTTTTCATGTGAGCATATTGTATTGGTTGAAATAACTGTTTGACTCAAACTATATCCAACCTACTGAATTCAAAGATCAAGGCATTTCTAAATCATAATCATATATAAAGGTGGAATAAATCTTTGTTGTGGTTTTGAAGAAATAAATAACAAAACGTAGAATTATCTGTGGATATTCGTAATCGAATAAAAATTGGATTTGGATTTAGTTGCCAGGGCCCAGGGCAAATGTGAATGCTAATTCTCCCAAGTTTTGAACGAAGCGTCTAAACACCCACTATCATTTGTGGGCTGCCCGAAGCAAGTGTTTGCGAGATGGAAATTATTGTCTACCCCTGACACTTGACATCCTTATCGACTGGATTTACACTGTTGTCGATAGGGGTAGACTAGTAACTTCAATTAGATGTGACACGACAGCCTCTGAGCCCATTCAGACACGGTGGGCGCCAAACATGGGCAGCAAAACACATTTGATTCAAGCTCGTCCGAAAGACATGTGTCTCTCCCTCCATTTCCCCATTCATCCACGGTGGGCGGCAAAACAAACCTCGTCTGAAATCGATGTAGGCTAATATTTTAAATAGGGGGAGATGTGTAACTTCCCTCAAACGTGACATAACCGCCCTACCTGTCAGCCCCATTCATACACCATGGGCACCAACCGTGGGCGACAAAACACCCTCTCCTCGCCCGAAATCGTTACCAGCAAATATTTGGGAGATGCGAGATTAACGTCCTATCCCCAACCGACGTGATGTCCGAAATTTTAAATGGGGGATATGTTCATAACTTTCCCACATTTCAGACAAGCGCGTCCCAAAGTTTGAGATCCCCCCTCCCCCTCCATTTCCCCATTCATACACCATGGGCACCACGACAACCTCCCCACTGCGGCCAGCCTCCTCCGTCCGCCACCCCATCCTCCACCTTGCCGGAGCCGCTACCCCTACCCCGTCGTCCACTGCAAGAGATGGACGTCTCTCATCCACGACGCCAGACCAGGATCCTTTCATCGCGTCATCTCGCTTCATCGACGCCGTCGTCCACCTTGTCGTTGCCGCTCCTACGTCCGCCTCGTCCACGACAACAAGATTTATCCCCCAACCTGGTCGTCTGCCATCTAAAGTCTTCTTCCCTGCCGCCGACAACCATCGCACCCGCAGCACCCTCAACGTATCACCAGGGGCCTACACGACATCGCAAGAGAGGTGGTACTCTTCCATATGTGCTTAAGTTATTGATCTCACCCGGAAAATAGATCTTAAATTGTTTACTGTACTTTTCTTGTCTGTACCAAATCATAGTGGCTAGTTGAATGCAAACATTGGTTGCGAAGTAGCTTTGTCTGGTTTGCACCTTCAGTTCTGCCATGTCACGGTCACTATACTCCTAAAGCTTATGGTTTCCCCCCTTAATATTCACTACCATCATCATAGGTGCTTCACTGCTTCATGTTGTGCTAGCACTGCTCCTCAAGACCTCAACCCATCAAGCGAAACAACATGCCACTCATAATTCCAAAGCTTACGTGTTGAAATACAATCTGATATGATGCTCATATTACTAAACAAGAGAATGTTTAATTGGTCACCTAATGTTCCTATATTCATTTCGAAAAGCATGTGCGCCACCCACTGGTCCAGCTAGTTCCACTTTCCTGATTTTACTCTTGATGCTTAGGGTTTTCCCCTTTTATCTACTCTACTATGATCTGCGTAGGTGCTTTCTGTCGTACTAGCATTACTCCACCCTTCAAGCTAAACAACACAACACTCAAAATTCCAAAGCTTAGTTGTTCAAATATGATTGTGATATGATACTGATATTAGTTAATAGACACATTTAATTGGTTAGCTAAAGGTCCCACTTGAGTTTCCAAATGCATGTCGCGACATATAGAGAGACAGCAGAATTGCATTTCTTTGTCACTTGTTGACTATACTTTCTTGTCCATACCAAATCTTAGTTGTTATTTCAAAGCAAACATCAGTTGCTAACTACCCTTTGTGTGGTTTGTAGCTTCAGATCTGCCATCCCACTGCCACGGTCAACACTATACTCATCATGCTTACGGTTTCCCCATTTTTTGATGACCATGATCAGCCTACGTGGTTCGTGTCGTAATAGCACCGCTCCACCCATCGAGCTAAACAGGCTTAGTTGTACAAATTCAAATATGATATCATGCTGATATTAGTAAAACTGAGAGATGTTTAATTGGCCAGCTAAATGTTCCTACTTTAGTTTCAAAATGCATGTGAGCCACATATGGAGAGACCGAAAGGAATAGTATTTCTCTGTGCTCTGGTTCATCATGGGTGGCCAACTGACATTGTATAGAAAGACTTGTAATATCTTCAATCTACTTGCTCTTCTGCTCTTCTTTAAGATGATCCTCTTCTCTTGCGGTTGACTGGTCTAGTCGAGTTATTCTCCCTTAGTATATTTTGAATCAGTCAGGTCAGGTCGACTTGTTCTTCTTTACTATATGTTGAAGCTGTCATCTGTGAAGTATCATCACTTCTGGAGCTCTCATATTTTGAGTAGTAGGCCACATTGTATTAATGCACACGCCAAATTACAACATGCATGGCACCTCTTAGAAGAATTGCAGAGATAGCACAAAGGGGTTTACAGGGAGGAAATATTGGATTAGAATCACTTCTGCATAACAAAGATAATCTCACTTATTTTTATGTTTTCATGCATGTCAGGTATTGAACATTATCAAAATGAATATGAGAATGGGCGCACGAGAGGAATATTGCGGAACAATCCACTGGCTAACAAACTTGGCATGGCGGAGGATGGCCTATCTTATTGACCCATCAATGTGCATGCTCTAACTTGGCAAGGTTGTATTGGTCGCACATATTTTGCATCTGACCTCTTGCATTACTTCTACTTTGTTACACCATCTGCTTAGTTTAAGCATCATATATGAGTATATGCCATACCTATCCAATTTTTGTACCTATTCCATGTGTCGTCATACTATGTTCTTCCAGTCAAATGTTGTTCTTTCATAATAGATGTCCAAAAGGAAGAGGGTGAGTGCAGATCCTCAAGGAGTACAAACTAGGTATTTGGAAAAGGTAGTGATACCTGTTAAATCAGATAGATCAGCAGCCACAGAAAACACAGGCCCAACTGTACCAGACTTTACCCCTACTCTAGTGGCCAAACCCCTATTAGAACTGCTGAGAGCCCAGCATCAGGTACTGTCTATGATATCAATTCAAAATTTGAACTCCTAAATTTCTGCATGTGCCTTACCTTCTCTCTTGTATGAAAACTAATTTCAGATGAATCTCCTTGCTCAAAAGATTATAGGATCTCACGACAATATTGGGCTCTACATTACTCTTGTCAGTACCTCTTGCCCTTTGTCAGCATACTTACACTCGTTACTATTTGATTATGTAGCATCACTGTAAATGTTCACTTCTTTATCCTCCCTTTTCTTGAAATTATAAGATCTATATTTACTCTTAGATAAATGTAGAATTAACACAATGGTTATGAAGTTTTGGATTGCTCATGTAAGTACCTGTTGTCATGTACTCCCTCTGTATCGAATTAATTGTTGATCAATTGGATGTATTTAGAACATAATAGTGCTAGATACATCCATTTGAGCGACAAGTAATAACGGACGGTGGTGGTATTACTGTACATGCATCGCGAGATAGTTGATTGTCTAGCATTACTCTACATCTTATCTACCCTGCCGTCCACTTTCTCCAAATTATCATATCTACATTTACTCTTACCAAAATGTTGAATAAAGACAATGCCACTTCACACATTGATGTCTGCATTCCTCTTGTCAGTACCTTTTACCTTGTAACATTGTACCTAATTAATTGCTATTTGATTATGTATCATCAGTCTGCACCTAAGCTTCATTATCCTCTATTTCTTCCAATATTGTTTGATCTATATTTACTCTTTGCAAAATGTAGAATAATGGCAACGCTTATAAAGAATTTTCTTTGGGGAATTTATTGAATTATCCTTCCATCAACATGGAGAAGGGCTTTGTCCATCCCGTGTTAACATGTAATGTAAGTTCATCCTTCTCAAGCCTTCAAACTTTGTTCTAGTATAGATTTGGATAGGCATCATTTCCTCCACTGTTGTTTATATCCGATTGGATGTTTGCAACAACTAATATTTTTAAATTGTAGTTGTAAAAACATGTTCCTTATGCAGAACATATCCATTTATTTGCTTATATAATTGTGAAACCTGTTACGTGTCTCCTTGTTTCTCTTTCAGAGTCGTATCTCTTATGCCAGGCAGAACTTTAGGAAAGATAGTGAGCCAAACCATCTTGAGGACAGCGAGATGACCCCAAGGTCCTGTCTTGATGAAGATAGTGAGTTGAAGCTACTCACCAACAGGTGTGAGACAACCTCTGTGCAGTCGCTGCCTCAATCAGTTCGACTTCTTCAGTATCAACTTAAAGCGGAAAGGCTTGCTTCAGCTCAGCTCCGACTTGAAGTCAAAGATGTAATGAAGATGTCAGGGAACTGCCTTGCGCACTATGGTGACATACAGCTAGGGATGAAGCATCTATCGTTGACACAATTGAGGTCTCATCAGCTTGTTCGGCTGCTTGCAGGGTCCGACCTTGCCAGGTCTAGTGCCTTCTGAAATGCTCTCGGTTTTGTATATTCTTTTGTCGGTGCGTTTATATGCACTGGTGGCGACCTTTGATGCCTAGTGTATGTAATCCGCGGTCATGTTGCGCTTTATTATCACCGGTAGCGAAATTTGATTCCGAGTGGATGTAATATGCCATAATTTCTTTATTGTATAGTCTAGGTTTATTCTTTGGTCGGTATGTTGTAATTTAGGCCGGAAGGTTCAGTGGATCTCAGTGTTGTCAGTCTTCAGGCTGGCCCATTACTCATATGGACCAAAACATGGGCCTATAATCATCTTGGGCCATGAGCAGGTCTAAACCTATAGTAGTTTCCCGCCTTTAACAGGCCATGGGCTACATATTTACTGTAGTGACACTGGGCCTCCTACGGGCCGTAGAAACAATGGGCCTTCTACGGGCTGTATCATCAATGGGCCTTATACGGGCCGTATGATCGATTGGCCAAACATGGGCCAAAAATAGACCGCATTATGGCCGTAAACGGGCTAGAGTTGGAGTCATCCATTCATGGGCCGACCATAACGGGCCATCGTTAATAGGCCATATTTGATGACGCTATGAAAACGGCCCAACGTATTAACGGGCCACAAATGGACCGACTGTAACCACAGGCTGAATTTGGCCCACAAGCAGAAAATGGCAGTAACGGGCCATAAGTAACTGAATGCTGGAAATGAGCCCAAGAATAAATGGGCCCTGAGAAGGCCGAAAGATAACATGGGCTGCAAATGGCCCAATGGATTAATGGGTCGTTAATGGGTATAAAGTGATACACTATTCATTACGGGCTAGTTTCACCACGGGTCGTTAATGGGCCAAGAGTTACGAAGGGCCTCATATGGGCCGAAAGACGTCATGGGCCATACATGGGCCGGAACTTAAAATGGGTTAGAATCATATTGGACGGCCCAGATGACGCTACTAGGCCTAATTCATATAGGTCGTAACGGGCCCTGGGTTAGCGGGCTGTAAATGGGCTATATGCGAACAAGCCGTTAACAGGCTTTTCATGGGCCAGCCCGCCACCTTTTGACCAAGTCAAACGGGCCGGCCTTTTCACAGGAATGGGCCTCTGTTCGGCCGTGCCATGTGTCGACGTATCATAGGCGCCTTCGGTCCAATGAGTGGATGACATCTGTCCCAACGGTGAGCCGACACGTGTTTCCTCCAGCCAATGATGATTTTACACGTGGAAAATCCCCATTGGTCGGGGCTATTAGCGGGTTATCGGATCCAAAACCGGACCCGATAGCTTAACGACGTTCAGTTATGATGGATGCCACGTGTCAATCACCCTTGACGAAAGCACTTCTGTGACGCGTGATTTATCGGCATGGAAGTGGACACTTCCGTGATGATAATTTTGGTAATGTCATGGAACACTTCTACGACAACACAGGTATGACTATCTTGATTCTGTCATAAAATCGTCATGGATGTACATGCATGACAAAAAATGCGACCTACTGTGACAAACACGTATCATCACGGAAGTGTATTTTTTTGTAGTGCACCACCACGAGCTCTACCACCACCACGTCCTAGACCACCACCACGGCCTCTTGTAAGTCCTAGTTGCCTCCCTCTGTGTTGCCTAGATCCTCTTTGGCTACCACTTGGTTGGCTTAGCACTTGTTGGCTACCACTTGGTTGGCTTGGCACTTGTTGGCTACCACTTGGTTGTCTACCTTGTGTAGATCCTTGTTGGCTTGTGCCTGCATCATTTCTCCTGGACCTTTTTCTTGGTTTCATACATTTTCTTTTATTGTCGCCATGACCTTTGCATTCCCCACAATGGGAGCTCTCACGAGGCTCTTGTAATTGCTCGTTCCCCAATTCGCGGCGACCACCATGGCCCCATCCGTCCATGTCGCTGATACGTCTCCAACGTATCTATAATTTGTGATTGTTCCATGATATTATATTATCTATTTTGGATGTTTAATGGGCTTTAATATGCACTTTTATATTATTTTTGGGACTAACCTATTAACTGAAGGCCTAGTGCAAATTGCTGTTTTTTTCCTATTTCAGTGTTTCGCAGAAAAGGAATATCAAACGGAATCCAAACGGAATGAAACCTTCGCGAGGATCTTTTTTGGAACAAACACAATCCAAGAGACTTGGAGTGGAGGTCAAGGAAGCAACGAGGCGGCCACGAGGTAGGGCGGCGCGCCCGCCACCCTCGTGGGCCCCATGGAGCTCCACCGACCTACTTCTTTCGCCTATATATACTCTTATACCCTGAAAACATCCAGGGGAGCCACAAAACCACTTTTCCACCGCCGCAACCTTTTGTACCCGTGAGATCCCATCTGGGGACCTTTTCCGGCGATCTGCCGGAGGGCTTCTACATCAACACCATAGCCTCTTCGATGATGTGTGCGTAGTTTACCACATACCTTCAGGTCCATAGTTATTAGCTAGATGGCTTCTTCTCTCTCTTTGGTTCTCAATACAAAGTTCTCCTCGATGTTCTTAGAGATCTATTCGATGTAATACTTTTTGCGGTGTGTTTGCCGAGATCCAATGAATTGTGGGTTTATGATCAAGATTATCTATGAACAATATTTGATTCTTCTCTGAATCTTATATGCATGATTTGATATCTTTGCAAGTCTCTTCGAATTATCGGTTTAGTTTGGCCTACTAGATTGATCTTTCTTGCAATGGGAGAAGTGCTTAGCTTTGGGTTCAATCTTGCGGTGTCCTTTCCCAGTGACAGTAGGGGCAACAAGGCAAGTATTGTATTGTTGCCATCGAGGATAAAAAGATGGGGTTTATATCATATTGCTTGAGTTTATCCCTCTACATCATGTCATCTTGCCTAATGCGTTACTCTGTTCTTATGAACTTAATACTCCTGATGCATGTTGGATAGCGGTCGATGTGTGGAGTAATAGTAGTAGATGCAGAATCGTTTCGGTCTACTTGACATGGACATGATGCCTATGTTCATGATCATGCCTAGATATTCTCATAACTATGTGCTTTTCTATCAATTTCTCAATTGTAATTTGTTCACCCACCGTAATATATGCTATCTTGAGAGAAGCCACTAGTGAAACCTATGGCCCCCGGGTCTACTTTACATCATATAAGTTTCCGATCTATAATTCTAATTTACTATTTATTTTATTTTTCAATCTTTACTTTCCAATCTATAAAAAAATACCAAAAATATTTATCTTATTATCTTTATCATGTCTCGCTTTTGCAAGTGGCCGTGAAGGGATTGACAACCCCTTTATCGCGTTGATTACAAGGTTCTTGATTGTTTGTGCAGGTACTAGGCGATTTGCGTGTAGTTTCCTACTGGATTGATACCTTGGTTCTCAAAAACTGAGGGAAATACTTATGCTACTTTGCTGCATCACCCTTTCCTCTTCGAGGGAAAACCAACGCATGCTCAAGAGGTAGCAAGAAGGATTTCTGGCGCCATTGCCAGGGAGATTTGCACCAAGTCAAGTCAAGATTTGATCTCCCGTCAACTAGCCATTTCTGGCGCTGTTGCCGGGGAGATCTACGCCAAGTCAAGACATACCAAGTACACATCACAAACTCTTATCCATCGCATTACATTATTTGCCATTTGCCTCTCGTTTTCCTCTCCCCCACTTCACCTTTGCCGTTTTATTTGCCCTTTTCCCTTCGCTTCTTTTCGCTTGCCTCTTGTTTGCTCGTGTGTTGGATTGATTGTTTGTCGCGATGGCTCAAGATAATACTAAATTGTGTGACTTTTCCAATACCAACAATAATGATTTTATTAGCACTCTGATTGCTCCTACTACCGATGCTGAATCTTGTGAAATCAATACTGCTTTGTTGAATCTTGGTATGAAAGATCAATTTTCTGTCCTTCCTAGTGAAGATGCCGCTACCCATCTAAACAACTTCGTTGATTTGTGTGATATGCAAAAGAAGAAAGAAATGGATAATAATATTGTTAAATTGAAGCTATTTCCTTTTTCGCTTAGAGATCGTGCTAAAACTTGGTTCTCTTCTTTGCATAAAAATAGTACTGATTCATGGAATAAGTGCAAAGATGCTTTTATCTCTAAGTATTTTCCTCCCGCTGAGATCATCTCTCTTAGAAACAATATTATGAATTTTAAGCAACTTGAGCATGAGCATGTTGCATAAGCTTGGGAGAGGATGAAATTAATGATACGTAATTTCCCTACACATGGTTTGAATTTATGGATGATTATACAATATTTTTATGTTGGATTGAATTTTGATTCTAGAAATCTTTTAGATTCAGCCACGGGAGGCACTTTTATGGAAATCACTTTAGGAGAAGCTACTAAACTCCTAGATAATATTATGGTCAATTATTCTCAATGGCACACCGGAAGATCCACTAGTAAAAAAATTCATGCTATTGAAGAGATTAATGTTTTGAGTGGAAAGATGGATGAACTTATGCAATTGTTTGCTAGTAAAAGTGTTTCTTCCGATCCTAATGATATGCCTTTTTCCACTTTGATTGAGAATAATAATGAGTCTATGGATGTGAATTTTGTTGGTAGGAATAATTTTAGTAACAACGCGTATAGAGGAAATTTTAATTCTAGGCCGTTCCCTAGTAATTCCTCTAATAATTATGGAAATTCATACAATAATTCTTATGGAAATTTGAATAATATGCCCTCTGATTTCTAGACTAGTGTTAAAGAATTTATGAATTCACAAAAGAATTTCAGTGATTTGCTTGAAGAAAAATTGCTTAAGATTGATGAGTTGGCGAGGAACGTGGATAGAATTTCTCTTGATGCTGATTCTTTGAAACTTAGATCTATTCCACCTAAACATGACATCACTGAGTCTCTCAAATCCATGAGAATTTCCATTGATGAGTGCAAAGAAAGAACCGCTAGGATGCGTGCTAAAAAAGATTGCTTTGTGAAAGCGTGTTCTTCTAGTTTTCATGATAATAATGATGAAGATCTAAAAGTGATTGATGTGTCTCCTATTAAATCTTTGTTTTCCAATACGAATCTTGATAAAGATGGGACTAGAGATGAGTCAACTTTAGTTAGAAGGCGTCCCAATGATTCAGAGTTTTTAGATCTTGATGCAAAAATTGGTAAAAGTGGGATTGAAGAAGTCAAAACTTTACATAGCAATGAACCCACTATTTTGGATTTCAAGGAATTTAATTATGATAATTGCTATTTAATAGATTGTATTTCCTTGTTGCAATCCATGTTAAATTCTCCTCATGCTTATGATCAAAACAAAGCTTTTACCAAACATATCGTTGATGCTTTAATACAATCCTATGAAGAAAAGCTTGAATTAGAAGTCTCTATCCCTAGAAAACTTTATGATGAGTGGAAACCAACTATTAAAATTAAGATTAAAAACCATGAATGCTATGTTTTGTGTGATTTGGGTGCTAGTGTTTCCACTATTCCAAAAACTTTGTGTGATGTGTTAGGTTTCAGTGAATTTGATGATTGTTCTTTAAATTTGCATCTTGCAGATTCCACCATTAAGAAACCTATGGGAAGGATTAATGATGTTCTTATTGTTGCAAATAGGAATTATGTGCCCGTAGATTTCATTGTTCTTGATATAGATTGCAATCCTACATGTCTTATTATTCTTGGTAGACCTTTCCTTAGAACGATTGGTGCAATTATTGACATGAAAGAAGGAAATATTAGATTCCAATTTCCATTAAGGAAAGGCATGGAACACTTTCCTAGAAAGAAAATTAAATTGCCTTATGAATCAATTATGAGAGATACTTATGGATTGCATACCAAAGATGACAATACCTAGATCTATTCTTGCTCTTATGCCTAGCTAGGGGCATTAAACAATAGCGCTTGTTTGGAGGCAACCCAATTTTATTTTTGTTCCTTGCTTTTTGTTCCTGTTTAGTAATAAATAATTCATCTATCCTCTGTTATGATTGTGTTTTTTATTTTTTAATTAGTGTTTGTGCCAAGTAAAGCCTTTAGGATCTTCTTGGGTGATTGTTATTTGATCTTGCTAGAAAAAAATAGAAAGTATGCGCTCACGACAATAATTTTCATTTTTTACCATAGAGCGATAAAATACCAATTCCAACTACAGTAGATCAATATACAAATTATTTAGGCCGTCCTAATTTATCAGGATTTTTGTAGTTACAGAAGTATTCAAAACCTACAGATTGCTATAGACCGTTCTGTTTTTGACAGATTATGTTTTCCGTGTGTTGTTTGCTTATTTGGATGAATCTATGGCTAGTATCGGGGGGGGGGTATGAACCATAGAGAAGTTGGAATATAGTAGGTTTAACACCAATATAAATAAATAATGAGTTCATTACAGTACCTTAAAGTGGTGGTTTGTTTTCTTATGCTGACGGAGCTCATGAGATTTTCTGTTGAGTTTTGTGTTGTGAAGTTTTCAAATTTTTGGGTAAAGATTTTATGGATTTTGGAACAAGGAGTGGCAAGAGCCTAAGCTTGGGGATGCCCAACGCACCCCAAGGTAAATGTAACATCCCAAATTTTCAATTTGGAATGTTATACATTAGATCATCATTGCATATCATATTTTATTACATTAGATCCAGAAATTTCACGCAACTCAAGGACCCTCGGAGAGAGTTGGGGATTTTGTTATTTTCATATTTGAGTTTTCTCAAATTTTGAAAATAGGATCATTTGATTTTATTTATTTTATCTTCAATTATTTCTATCATAAAAAAAATGAGAGAGGTAATAAAATGACTTTCCCAAAATAAATAAATATTGAGGATTTAATAATAAAATCAAATAAGATTTTATTTTGGATTTATTTGCTATTTTATTTGAATTTAGAAAAAATGCGTGTTTTTCAAAATTGCATATAGGCCCCAAATAAATGTTCATCCTGTGCGTCTTGATTTTAGAAGCCGGGGAAAATTTATTTCGGGATTTTTGGAGTCCGTTTAGTATTTCTTTTGTTTGTTTTTCTGCACGTAATTATTTTTAAAAAAATGTGAACTGACTTTGGGCCGGGATCGGCCAGGACTCCTCGGGCCGGGCCCCTTTAAATAGAGCCGCCCCGGGCCGCCTCAGCCTAAGCCGCCGCCACCAGGAACCCTAGCCCGTGCTGCGCCCCACGCCGCCCCGCGCCGCCGCCGCCGCCCCGCACACCGAGGTTGACCCTGCCGCCGCCGTTTTTTTAGAAAAACAGTTCGGTTTTTCCGTCGGTTTTT
Source organism: Triticum urartu (assembly GCF_003073215.2). Taxonomy (NCBI): domain Eukaryota; kingdom Viridiplantae; phylum Streptophyta; class Magnoliopsida; order Poales; family Poaceae; genus Triticum; species Triticum urartu. Next base: position 284,915,265 of record NC_053022.1, read on the forward strand.
TTAGATTCGTTTTTTTAGATAGATCAGTTTTTTTGGTTTAATTTATTTAGCGAGCGTTCGCTCGTTCGTTCGTTTTAACGAACGCGTTCGTCGTTTAGATCCAGATAACGAACGTTCGTTCGTTAATCTGTTCGTCGTTTTCCTTTTTCTCGGTTTTTCCGCGCTTATTTCTGATCGCGATTTCTGATCCGATTTTCGTTTTAGTATAACTTTTCGCTCGTTTATCGGAATCAGGTGATTCAAGCGCCTGGAGTTTCGTCTTGAAACCCTCTTTCCGTTTGACCAACTCAAACAAGTTTTTGACTCTGTAAAATATGACCTAGATCCAGAATAGTAAACGAAGCTTGTTTCTTTTGCCGTTTGTTTTTCGTTGCTTCGTTCGATTTGATTCTTTTTTCCAACCGGAGTTCTTAAGTTGAACTATCTGGTTAGATCTCTTATTTGAGTTTTACCTGTGCATTAGATGAGTGCTTATTGTATGCTTGTTTGTTTGCGATAGAGTACCTGGAGTGCGCCGTTTGCTACTTCGAATCGCTAGGTTTTGTGGATCATCAGCAAGGCAAGTAACACTTTGATCATACCTCGTACTACCCAGTTTTTATTGCATTAGATCAATCCTCACACATTGCATGATTAGGATCTAATTAAATTGTGGATTTTGGGAAGTAGATGAGGTAGTACCTATCACCTGTTTTATTATTCAAACCTTTGGGAGTTACTTCTACGTTTGCTTATTATGCCATGCTATGCTAGTAGACGTGGATTGGGTGAGTGTATCCATGACAGGTGTGAGATTGTGAAAAATTAATGGTTTATCTAAGGTGGCAACTTAAACACACATCTGGGTGGATTGAGGCACTTGGGTATTCCAGCGATTGCCTGTTTTCTTTTGGACTGCCACCCAGGCTCAAAGGGATCATGAGATTATTTCATACTAGAAACTTCTGTGTGCAGCCACAAGCTACTATGGGCTCTAGCATAGTTGACTAAGTCGTGCGAACTCTTAAAATGGTAGACTAGCAGATGTAGGGGATGTAGGTTGGTACGGTCTATCCGTTCGTAAGGTGCAAGCGCTTCTGAAACACTATGTCTCGTTCATCCGTTTCTCAAACACCATGTAGTGCGAGAATCTCAACAGAGGAGATCGAGTCTTGTGGGGAAAGTGTGCAAACCTCTGCAGAGTGTATAAACTAATCATGGTTAGCCGTGTCCCCGGTTATGGACAATTTGAGTATCTAGTACTTCGATTATCATGTGAATCTCATCATGTTACTTTAATTAATTTTGTTGGGTTTTTAATGATGATACTTAATTGGGATTGAGAGGGTGTCTACACTCTCCATGTTTAACAACTACCATGATAGTTAAATAAAATTTATTCCTTTGCAGTAGGGAAAAATTGGCTTTACGCAAAAACTGTAACCATAGAGCTTTCCACCAGCCAAATATGCATGCAGTATAGCTTTATTCTTCTATTACTCTCTATGTGTTACTTTGCCAGCATATTCCATGTGCTGACCTGTTTCGGGCTGCAACGTTCATGTTGCAGACTTTTCAGACGACAAGTGAGGTGTCTTTAGATCATGGTTCTATACTCAGTGATGCTGTTGGACTTGATGGACTCACTTATCTTCCAAGCCTTCCGCTGTTATCGTTATTAGATGGCCTTAAGCCATATTTTTTATTGTAATAAGTTCTCTTTTGAGACATTCGATGTAATAAGTGAGTGATTGCTACTCTGTTATAAATCTTTCAATTATTGTGCGGTGTCAGCATTACTGATCCAGGGATGACACTGGAGCACAGAGATTGGACCATTTGAGGTCTGGTCGCTACAAGATGGTATCAGAGCACACGCTGACTGTAGGACACGACCGCTAAGCTAAAGCCCTAGATCACTACTCACTCTTCCCATTCTGACTCCTCATCTTTTCTACTCTTTTTGGATGGCGGATGCAAGGAACAAGTTCACACAACCAGATGAAGATACACCCTTTGGACGTCACTTGAAGGAAGTCACTAAGTACCTGAACATCGGAGTACCAAGCTTCACCAGAACCTACAACGCCACTTTACCGGAAGAGCAGCGCTGGATGATTCAAGTTCAAGTTCCCGGAAGGACGTTCATGCCAGTCACTGAGCCCATAGAGTTTTCCTTTGATGCACCAACCTGCAGTCTAGGAAAGAGCATGGCAGCTCACATCACCATGGGACATATTGGAGAAGTTTACCGCAATGATCTTTGCTACGTCTTGAGCTTGCGTTGGTTTTCCCCGAAGAGGAAGGGATGATGCAACAGAGCAGCGTAAGTATTTCCCTCAATTTTTGAGAACCAAGGTATCAATCCAGTAGGAGCCCACGCTCAAGTCCCTCGTACCTGCACAAAGCGATAGCTACTCGCAACCAACGCGATTAGGGGTTGTCAAGGCCTTCACAGTCACTTACGATAGTGAGATCTGATAGATAGAATATTTTTTGGTATTTTTGATATAAAGATGCAAAGTAAAAAGTAAAGGAAAAGTAAAAAGGAAAGCAAGATTAAAGTGATGGAGATTGATATGATCAGAATAGACCCGGGGGCCATAGGTTTCATTAGTGGCTTCTCTCAAGAGCATAAGTATTCTACGGTGGGTGAACAAATTACTGTTGAGCAATTGACGGAATTGAGCATAGTTATGAGAATATCTAGGCATGATCATGTATATAGGCATCACATCCGTGACAAGTAGATCGAAACGATTCTGCATCTACTACTATTACTCCACTCATCGACCGCTATCCAGCATGCATCTAGAGTATTAAGTTAAAAACAGAGTAACGCCTTAAGCAAGATGACATGATGTAGAGAGATAAATTCATGCAATATGAAATAAACCCCATCTTGTTATCCTCGATGGCAACGATACAATACGTGCCTTGCTGCCCCTTCTGTCACTGGGTAAGGACACCGCAAGATCGAACCCAAAGCTAAGCACTTCTCCCATGGCAAGAACTACCAATCTAGTTGGCCAAACCAAACGGATAATTCGAAGAGACTTGTAAAGATAACCAATCATGCATAAAAGAATTCAGAGAAGATTCAAATATTATTCATAGATAGACTTGATCATAAACCCACAATTCATCGGTCTCAACAAACACACCGCAAAAAGAAGATTACATCGAATAGATCTCCACAAGAGAGGGGGACAACTTTGTATTGAGGTTCAAAGAGAGAGAAGAAGCCATCTAGCTACTAACTATGGACCAGAAGGTCTGAGGTAAACTACTCACACTTCATCGGAGGGGCTAGGATGATGTAGAAGCCCTCCGTGATGACGGCCCTCTTCCGGTGGAGCTCCGGAACAGGCCCCAAGATGGGATCTCGTGGATACAGAAAGTTGCGGCGGTGGAATTAGGTTTTTGGCTCCTGTTCTGATCGTTTGGGGGTACGTGTGTATATATAGGAGGAAGGAGTACGTCGGTGGAGCACCAAGGGGCCCACGAGGCAGGGGGCGCGCCCTAGGGGGGCGCCCCCCACCCTCGTGACCACCTATTTGATCCCTTGCAGTAGGGTCCAAGTCTCGTGGATCACGTTCGGTGAGAAAATCACGTTTCCAAAGATTTTATTCCGTTTGGACTCCGTTTGATATTCCGTTTATCCGAAACACTAAAATAGGCAAAAAAACAGCAATTCTAGGCTGGGCCTCCGGTTAATAGGTTAGTCCCAAAAATAATATAAAAGTGGAAAATAAAGCCCAATATAGTCCAAAATAGTAGATAATATAGCATGGAGCAATAAAAAATTATAGATACGTTGGAGACATATCAGGCATCCCCAAGCTTAATTCCTGCTCGTCCTCGAGTAGGTAAATGATAAAAAGAGAATTTTTGATGCGGAGTGCTACTTGGCATAATTTCAATGCAAATCTTCTTAATTGTGGTATGAATATTCAGATTAGAAAGATTCAAGACAAAAGTTTATATTGACATAGAAAATAATAATACTTCAAGCATACTAACAAAGCAATTATGTCTTCTCAAAATAACATGGCCAAAGAAAGTTATCCCTACAAAATCATATAGTCTGGCTATGCTCCATCTTCCCCACACAAAATATTTAAATCATGCACAACCCCGATGACAAGCCAAGCAATTGTTTCATACTCTAACTTTTTCAAAACTTTTTCAATCTTCACGCAATACATGAGCGTGAGCCATGGATATAACACTATAGGTGGAATAGAATGGTGGTTGTGGAGAAGACAAAAAAGGAGAAGATAGTCTCACATCGACTAGGCGTACCAACGGACTATGGAGATTCCCATCAATAGATATCAATGTGAGTGAGTAGGGATTGCCATGCAACGGATGCACTAGAGCTATAAATGTATGAAAGCTCAACAAAAGAAACTAGTGGGTGTGCATCCAACTTGCTTGCTCATGAAGACCTAGGGCAATTTGAGGAAGCCCATCATTGGAATATACAAGCCAAGTTCTATAACGTAAAATTCCCACTAGTATATGAAAGTGACAATATATGAGACTCTCTATATGAAGAACATGATGCTACTTTGAAGCAGAATATACGAGACTTACTATATCATGGTGCTACTTTGAAGCACAAGTGTGGAAAAAAGGATAGTAGCATTGCCCATTTTTTATTTGTTTATATTTTTTGGGCCTTCTTTTGTTCTTTGGCCTTTCTCTTTTTTTTGGGACAATGCTCTATTGAATGATGATCATCACACTTCTATTTATTTGCATCTCAATGATTACAACTCGATACTAAAACAAAGTATGACTCTATATGAATTCCTCCGGCGGTTTACCGGGATATGCAATGAATCAAGAGTGACAAGTATATAAGAATTATGAACGGTGGCTTTGCCACAAATACTATGTCAACTACATGATCATGCTAAGCAATATGACAATGATGGATGTGTCATGATGAACTAGATGGTGGAAAGTTGCATGGAAATATATCTCGGAATGGCTATGGAAATGCCATAATAGGTAGGTATGATGGCTGTTTTGAGGAAGGTATATGGTAGGTGTATGATACCGGCAAAAGGTGCGCGGTATTAGAGAGGCTAGCAAGGGTGGAAGGGTGAGAGTGCGTATAATCCATGGACTCAACATTAGTCATAAAGAACTCATATACTTATTGCAAAAATTTAGAAGTTATCAAAGCAAAGTATTACGCGCATGCTCCTAGGGGGATAGATTGGTAGGAAAATACCATCGCTCGTCCCCGACCGCCACTCATAAGGAAGACAATCAATAAATAAATCATGCTCCGACTTCATCACATAACGGTTCACCATACGTGCATGCTACGGGGATCACAAACTTCAACACAAGTATTCTTTAAATTCACAACTACTCAACTAGCATGACTTTAATATTATCACCTCCATATCTCAAAACAATTATCATACTTCAATATTTTCTTAGTATTCAACACACTCAAAAAAAAGTTTCAAAATCTTGAATACCAAGCATATTATTATTAGGCAAATTACCATGCTATTAAGAGACTCTCAGATTAATTTAAGTGAAGCATGAGAGATCAATAGTTTCTTTAAAACGAATCCACCACCGTGCTCTAAAAGATCTAAGTGAAGCACATAGAGCAAAATTATCTAGCTCAAAAGATATAAGTGAAGCACATAGAGCAAAACTATCTAGCTCAAAAGGATATAAGTGAAGCACATAGAGCAAAACTATCTAGCTCAAAAGGATATAAGTGAAGCACATAGATCAAAATTATCTAGCTCAAAAGATATAAGTGAAGCACATAGAGTATTATATCAAATTTTAGTTCATGTATGGCTCTCTCAAAAGGTGTGTACAGCAAGGATGATTGTGGCATACTAACAAACAAAGACACAAATAATACAAGACGCTCCAAGCAAAACACATATCATGTTGGTGAATAAAAATATAGCTCCAAGTAAATTACCGATGGAAGTGGACGAAAAAGAGGGGATGCCTTCCGGGGCATCCCCAAGCTTTGAATTTTTGGTGTCCTTGGATTATCTTGGGGGTGCAATGGGCATCCCCAAGCTTAGGCTCTTGCCACTCCTTGTTCCATGATCCATCAAAAGAATTCACCCAAAACTTGAAAACTTCAGAACACAAAACTCAAGATAGAAAACTCGTGAGCTCCGTTAGCGAAAGAAAACAAAAGACCACTTCAAGGTACTGTAATGAACTCATTATTTATTTGTATTGGTGTTAAACCTACTGTATTCCAACTTATATATGGATTATAAACTATTTTACTAGCCATAGATTCATCAAAATAAGCAAACAACACACGAAAAACAGAATCTGTCAAAAACAGAACAGTCTGTAGTACTCTGTAGCTAGCACAAAATCTGGAACCCCAAAAATTCTAAAATAAACTGCTGGACGTGATGAATTTATATATTAATCATCTGCAAAAATAATTAACTAAATAGAACTCTTCAAATAAAAATTACAGCAGTTCTCGTGAGCGCTAAAGTTTCTTTTTTTTACAGCAAGTTCAACAAGACTTTCCCCAAGTCTTCCCAACGGTTCTACTTGGCACAAACACTAATTAAACACAAAAAACACAACCAAAAAAGAGGCTAAATAATTTATTTATTACTAAACAGGAGAAAAAAATCAAGGAACAAAAATAAAATTGGGTTGCCTCCCAACAAGCGCTATCGTTTAACGCCCCTAGCTAGGCATAACAAGCAAGAATAGATCTAGGTATTGCCATCTTTGGTAGGCAATCCATAAGTGGCTCTCATGATAGTTTCATATGGTAATTTTATTTTCTTTCTTGGAAAGTGTTACATGCCCTTTTTAATGGAAATTGAAATCTAATATTCCCTTCCTTCATATCAATAATCGCACCAACCGTTCTAAGGAAAGGTCTACCAAGAATAATAGGGCAAGAAGGATTGCAATCTATATCAAGAACAATGAAATCTACGGGCATATAATTCCTATTTTCAACAATAAGAACATCATTAATCCTTCCCATAGGTTTCTTAATAGTAGAATCCGCGAGATGCAAATTTAGAGAGCAATCATCAAAATTGCGGAAATCTAGCAAGTCACACAAAGTTTTGGGAATAGTGGAGACACTAGCACCCAAATCACACAAAGCATAAAACTCATGATATTTAATTTTAATTTTAATAGTTGGTTCCCACTCATCATAGAGTTTTCTAGGGATAGAAACTTTCAACTCAAGTTTTTCTTCATAAGATTGCATGAAGGCATCAATAATATGTTCGGTGAAGGCTTTATTTTGACTATAAGCATGTGGAGAATTTAGCACGGATTGCAACAAGGAAATACAATAAATTAAAGAGAAACTTTCATAATTAAATTCCTTGAAATCCAATATAGTGGGTTTAGCAACATCTAGATTTTTATTTCTTTCAATCCCACTTAAATCAATTTCATCATTAAGATCTAAATACTCCGAATTTTTAGAACGCCTTCTAGGTAAAGGAAGATCATATTGAGTTTCATCAAGATTTATATTGCAAAATAAAGATTTAATAGGGGACACATCAATAACTTTTAGATCTTCATCTTCATTTTCATAGGAATTGGAAGAACACGCTTTAAGAAAGGCATCTTTGGAAGCACACATCCTAGCGGTTCTTTCCTTGCACTCATCAATGGAAATTCTCATGGCTTTGAGAGACTCATTGATATCATGCTTAGGAGGAATAGATCTAATCTTTAAAGAATCAATCTCAAGAGAAATTCTATCAACGTTTCTAGCAAAATCATCAACTTTAAGCAATTTCTCTTCAAGCAAAGCATTAAAATTCTTTTGTGAATTCATAAACTCTTTAACACTATTCTCAAATTCAGAGGGCATCTTATTATAATTTCCATAAGAGTTGTTATAGGAATTCCCATAATTATTAGAAGGATTACTAGGATATGGCCTAGGATTAAAATTCCCTCTATAAGCGTTGGTACCAAAATTATTCCTACCAACAAAATTCACATCCATAGATTCATTGTTATTCTCAATCAAAGTAGACAAAGGCATATCATTAGGATCAGAAGAAACACGCTTAGTAGCAAATAATTTCATAAGTTCATCCATCTTTCCACTCAACACATTGATTTCTTCTATCGCATGCACTTTTTTATTAGAAGATCTTTCAGTATGCCATTGAGAATAATTAACCATAATATTATCTAGGAGTTTAGTGGCATCTCCTAAAGTGATTTCCATAAAAGTGCCGCGGCCGAATCTAAAAAATTTCTAGAAGAAAAATTCAATCCGGCATAAAAAATTTGTATGATCATCCACAAATTCAAACCATGAGTAGGGCAATTACGTATCATTAATTTCATTCTCTCCCAAGCTTGTGCAACATGTTCATGATCAAGTTGTTTAAATTTCATAATATCGTTTCTAAGAGAGATGATCTTAGCGGGAGGAAAATACTTAGAGATAAAAGCATCTTTGCACTTGTTCCATGAATCAATACTATTTTTAGGCAAAGACGAAAACCAAGCTTTAGCACGATCTCTAAGCAAAAAAGGAAATAGCTTCAATTTAACAACATCATTATTGACATATTTTTTCTTTTGCATATCACATAAATCAACGAAGTTATTCAGATGAGTAGTGGCATCTTCACTAGGAAGGCCGGCGAATTGATCTTTTATAACAAGATTCAACAAGGCAGTATTAATTTCACAAGATTCAACCTCGATAAGAGGATCAATCGGAGTGCTAAGGAAATCATTATTATTGGTATTGGTGAAGTCACACAATTTGGTAGTATCTTGAGCCATCGCGACAAACAAGCAATCTAACACACGAGCAAACAAAAAGCAAGCGGAAAAAAAGAGGCAAACGGAGAGGGAGGATAGAGAGAGAGAGGGCGAATAAAACGGCAAGGGTGAATTGCGGGGAGAGGAAAACGAGAGGCAAATGGCAAATAATGTAATGCGAGAGATAGGGATTGTGATGGGTCCTTGGTATGTTGACTTTTTGCGTAGGCTCCCCGGCAACGGCGCCAGAAATCCTTCTTGCTATGTCTTGAGCTTGCGTTGGTTTTCCCCAAAGAGGAAGGGATGATGCAGCAGAGCAGCGTAAGTATTTCCCTCAGTTTTTGAGAACCAAGGTATCAATCCAGTAGGAGCCCATGCTCAAGTCCCTCGTACCTGCACAAAGCGATAGCTACTCGCAACCAACGCGATTAGGGGTTGTCAAGCCCTTCACGGTCACTTACGAGAGTGAGATCTGATAGATAGAATATTTTTGGTAATTTTGATACCAAGATGCAAAGTAAAAAGTAAAGGCAAAGTAAATAGCAAAACAATATAAAAGTGATGGAGATTGATATGATGAGAATAGACCCGAGGGCCATAGGTTTCACTAGTGGCTTAACTCAAGAGCATAAGTATTCTACGGTGGGTGAACAAATTACTGTTGAGCAATTGATAGAATTGTGCATAATTATGAGACTATCTAGGCATGATCATGTATATAGGCATCACGTCCGTGACAAGTAGATCGAAACGATTCTGCATCTACTACTATTACTCCACTCATCGACCGCTATCCAGCATGCATCTAGAGTATTAAGTTAAAAACAGAGTAACGCCTTAAGCAAGATGACATGATGTAGAGAGATAAATTCATGCAATATGAAATAAACCCCATCTTGTTATCCTCGATGGCAACGATACAATACGTGCCTTGCTGCCCCTTCTGTCACTGGGTAAGGACACCGCAAGATCGAACCCAAAGCTTAGCACTTCTCCCATGGAAAGAACTACCAATCTAGTTGGCCAAACCAAACGGATAATTTGAAGAGACTTGCAAAGATAACCAATCATGCATAAAACAATTCAGAGAAGATTCAAATATTATTCATAGATAGACTTGATCATAAACCCATAATTCATAGGTCTCAACAAACACACCGCAAAAAGAAGATTACATCGAATAGATCTCCACAAGAGAGGGGGAGAACTTTGTATTGAGATTCAAAGAGAGAGAAGAAGCCATCTAGCTACTAACTATGGACCCGAAGGTCTGAGGTAAACTACTCACACGAGGGGCTAGGATGATGTAGAAGCCCTCTGATGATGGCCCTCTTCCGGCGGAGCTCCGGAACAGGCCCCAAGATGGGATCTCATGGATACAGAAAGTTGCGGCGGTGGAATTAGGTTTTTGGCTCCTGTTCTGATCGTTTGGGGGTACGTGTGTATGTATAGGAGGAAGGAGTACGTCGGTGGAGCACCGAGGGGCCCACGAGGCAGGGGGCGCGCCCTAGGGTGGGGGCGCGCCCCCACCCTCATGACCACCTCTTTGATCCCTTGCAGTAGGGTCCATGTCTCGTGGATCACGTTCGGTGAGAAAATCACGTTTCCGAAGATTTTATTCTGTTTGGACTCCGTTTGATATTCCGTTTATCCGAAACACTGAAATAGGCAAAAAAACAGCAATTCTGGGCTGGGCCTCCGGTTAATAGGTTAGTCCCAAAAAAATATAAAAGTGGAAAATAAAGCCCAATATAGTCCAAAACAGTAGATAATATAGCATGGAGCAATCAAAAATTATAGATACGTTGGAGACGTATCAATCTTAAGGATACAATCTACCAGATTTGTGGGCACCGAGATGAGCATTGGGAGATGATCAGCACCAAGAAGGATACATCAATCGCAGCTTTCATCCAGGAGTTGAACCAGCATATTCGACATCAGGAGAACCAGATGTGCGCAGACATGATAATCTGAAGAAGGCGAGGACAAGAATCACGGAGCTGGAGGAAGAACTCAAGGCTACATGTGAAGATTATGAAGAGGAAATCGAAGTACTAGTGGATAAGAATGCCGACCTAATATCGGAATATTCATGGGAGGCCCTACACCAGTAGAAGAAGACGAAGAACCCAAGGAGATTCGCCCGGAAGACTACATCATCATCGACGACACCGACTCGGACCCAGACGGTAGCGATGATGACTATGTTGATGAAGCTGGAGCAGATATCATGGAGTCTGCAACCGAAGAATATTTCTAGTAGACCACCCCATCAATAGTAGTATTCCACCTTGTAAATATAGTAGTCCGAGCAGTTTTGCGATAGTTAAACCGATTGTATGCCCTTGTTTGATTGAATGAAGTGAATTGTTTGCTTTTGCCTCATGTACATATGGGTAGTGTTTTCTCTTTAGACCCCTCTCTATTCTTAAATCTCATCTTTTCTAAACTCGTCAGATGCCTCTGAGACGTGACCCCGGATTTACCTTCCCACCGGAGCTCACTCAGTTGATCCAGCAGCAAAACACATTGATGTAGTTGCTAGTCCAGAATCAGAATCAGGGGAACAACAACAGCAACAACGCACCACTACCACCTGTTGATCACTTAGCCCATTTTCTTAGGCTAAATCCGCCAGTGTTCTCCAGTAGCACCGAGCCTATCGTAGCAGATTATTGGCTCCGCAAGACAGCAAGGGAGTTGACCACGGCAGGATGCACATATGCGGAAAAGGTGAAGTTTGCCGCACATCAGCTTGATGGACCCGCAACATCATGGTGGGAGAACTTCACAGCCACTTTCCCTATCGACACTGTCACATGGGACCAGTTTCAGCAGGCTTTCCGTACTGCCCATGTTTCAGCAGGAGCTATGGCCATGAAGAAGCGTGAGTTTCGCAACTTGCGCCAAGGAGGACGGACAGTTGGCCAGTATGTGGAGGATTTTAGTAATCTAGCATGTTATGCCCTAGATGACATTGCTACGGATGTAGCTAAGCAGGAGAAGTTTCTGGAAGGACTGAATGATGAGTTGAGCATGCAGTTGATGGTAGCAACCTTCAACAACTACCAGGAGTTGGTATATCGTGCTCTTATGATTGAAGGGAAGCAACAGCAAATTGAGAACCGCAAAAGGAAGTACAATTCTGGAGCTCAGCAGAAGCCGCGTTTTACCCCTAGACCGGGAGGACATTTTCAGCATACCCATGGAGGAGGTAGCTCGCACAATCACAATGGCCCCAAGAATGGTAATGGGAATGGAGGAAGCAACGGCCAGAACCGTACCAACCCATCAACCCCAGCCAAGAGAGACCTGAGCCAAGTCACTTGCTTTAAGTGCCAGAAGACCGGACATTATGCAAATGAATGTCCTGAATCCCAGAATGGAAATGGCAATGGAAGCTCTGGGAAGAAGCCGAACCCTTTCAATAGGGGACATGTGAACCACGTAAATGTGGAGGAGGTTCAAGCCTAGCCCAATGCAGTAATAGGTAAGTTTTTGGTTAAGTCTTTTACTGCAATCGTTCTTCTTGATACTGGTGCATCGCATTCATACATCTCAAGGGGATTTGTGGATAAGTATAAACTGCCAATCCAAGCCCTTAGGTCACCCATGTTAGTAACCTCACCTGGAGCAAAATATATGGCTACTCTATGGTGTGATCGGTTACCATTAAGGATTGGTAACTATGTATTTCCTTCGGACCTAATAGTATTGGAATCTCAAGGATTGGATGTGATATTAGGCATGGATTGGTTATCGAAGTATGAAGGGAACATTGAATGCGCCAGTAAGTCAATTTTGCTTACAACGCCAGAAGGAAGAAGGATCAAGTATGTATCCCGGCATGTGCCGAAGAGGACTCAAGTAAATTCCCTAACAGGAGTTGTGCAGGAGGAAGTACCAGTGGTGAAGGATTTCCCTGACGTATTTCCAGAGGAGTTACCAGGCATGCCACCGGATAGAGATATTGAGTTTTTGATTGAGCTTTTGCCAGGCACAGGGCCAATATCTAAGACACCATATAGGATGCCCACAAAGGATTTGGTGGAGATTAAGAAGCAGATTAAAGAGTTATTGGATAAAGTATACATTCGCCCAAGTTCTTCACCTTGGGGATCGCCAGTACTTCTAGTGGAGAAAAAGGATGGATCGTTAAGAATGGTTGTCGATTATCGAGGATTGAATGAAGTAACCATCAAGAACAAGTACCCACTACCGATGATCAATGATCTATTTGATCGATTGCAAGGAGCTAAGGTATTTTCCAAGATCGATCTGCGATCAGGATACCATCAGTTGAAGATCCGAGAACAGGATATACCTAAGACAACTTTCACCACCAGGTATGGGCTGTACGAGTATACCGTTATGTCATTTGGCCTGACTAACGCCCCTGCATATTTCATGAACATGATGAACAAGGTGTTTATGGAGTTTTTGGATAAGTTCGTCGTAGTGTTCATTGATGATATCCTGGTTTATTCTAAGAATGAAGAGGAGCATAAGGAGCATTTGTGTTTGGTACTTGGGAAGCTCAGAGAACAGCAGTTATATGCCAAGTTTAGCAAATGTGAATTTTGGTTGAAGGAAGTTGGATTCCTCGGACACGTTATATCCGGAGAAGGTATAGTAGTAGATCCCACCAAAGTTGACACTGTGACAAACTGGGAAGCCCCAACAACAGTTGGAGAGCTCCGGAGTTTTCTTGGACTCGCAGGATACTACCGGAGATTCATTGAAAATTTCTCGAAGATTGCGAAGCCTATGACGGAGTTGTTGAAGAAGGATACCAAGTTCAAATGGACTGAGGAATGTGAGGCCAGTTTCCAGGAGTTGAAGAAACGTTTGGTTACATCACATGTGTTGATTTTGCCGGATTAGAACAAAGATTATGAGGTGTATTGCGACGCTTCACGTCGAGGACTTGGAGCAGTACTTATGCAGGAAGGAAGAGTTGTTTCATATGCCTCACGACAGCTTAAGCCTCATGAGTTGAATTATGCCACACATGATTTGGAGTTAGCAGCCGTAGTGCATGCATTTAAAACTTGGAGACATTTTCTCATTGGAAACCATTGTGAGGTGTACACGGATCACAAGAGTTTGAAGTACATCTTCACGCAGAAGGAGTTGAACCTCAGGTAAAGGAGATGGTTGGAGCTCATCAAGGATGATGATATGAGATTGCATTATCATCCCAGAAAGGCTAACGTAGTAGCCGATGCACTGAGTCGTAAAAGTCATGTCAACACCCTAATGAGAGGAGATTTACCAAGGGAGTTAGCCGAAAATCTTCGTGAGCTATGTTTGGAGATAGTTCCGAGAGGCTATGTAGCAACATTAGAGATTCAGTCTACTTTGATGGATAAGATCAGAGAAGCCCAGAAGGCCGACAAGGAGGTTGCTTCTATTAAGGAGAAAATGAGCAAAGGAAAATTTAAAGGATTTCATGAGGATGAGCACGATACCCTATGGTTTGAAGACCGTGTTTATGTGCCTAATGACCCGGAGATCAGGAAGTTGATTCTGCAGGAGGCCCATGATTCACCATACTCGATTCACCCAGGAAATACCAAGATGTATTTGGATTTGAAGGATACTTTCTGGTGGATCGGAATCAAGAAGGATATTGCGGAGTATGTAGTAGTTTGTGATGTATGTCAGAGAGTAAAGGCAGAGCATCAGAAGCCAGCGGGATTGCTACAGCCATTGCCAATACCCGAATGGAAGTGGGATAAGCTAGGCATGGATTTTATTACGGGTTTGCCCCGAACTCATTCAGGCTATGACTCGATTTTGGTTGTAGTCGATCGTTTGACAAAGGTAGCTCATTTCATCCCAGTGAAGACTACCGTCACCAGTGCTAAGTTGGCAAAGATATACATGACCAGGATCGTATGTCTGCATGGAGTTCCAAGGAGCATTGTATAGGATAGAGGAACCCAGTTTACCTCAAAGTTCTGGAATTAGTTGCATTAAACTTTGGGTACTAGGCCAGAGTTCAGTACAGCTTTCCATCCGCAGATAGATGGACAGACCGAGAGAGTCAATCAGATTTTGGAGGATATGCTAAGAGCTTGTGCGCTAGATTATGGATCTAGTTGGGACGACAATTTGCCATACACAGAGTTCTCTTATAACAACAGCTATCAATCTAGTTTGAAGATGGCCCCTTTCGAAGCCTTGTACGGAAGGAGGTGCGGGACCCCATTGTCGTGCGATGAAGTTGGAGACCGCCAGTTGTTTGGACCGGATCTGATTAAGGAGTCTGAACAGAAGGTGAAATTGATTCGCGATAGGCTCAAGGTAGCCCAGTCCAGGCAGAAGAGCTACACAGATTCTAAATGCAAGGAGACAGTTTACGAAGTCGGAGACCGAGTTTACCTTCGAGTATCTCCACTTCGAGGAGTTAAGCATTTTGGAGTTAAGGGAAAGTTAGCTCCATGTTTTGTAGGACCATACAAAGTTTTGGAGCGTATGGGAGAAGTAGCCTACATGTTGAAATTGCCCGAAGGATTGTCAGGAGTTCACGACATATTCCACGTTTCATAGTTGAAGAAGTGCCACGCAGAGATGGCTGATATACCGCTGAGAGATACAGTGCCACTAGAAGCGATTCAGTTGGACAGTGATTTGACCTATGAGGACAAACCAGTCAAGATTCTTGAGTATGCCACCCGAGTCACCCACAGTAAGGTCATCAAGTTTTGCAAAGTTCAGTGGAACCACCACACGGAGGATGGAGCCACCTGGGAGCGAGAGGAAGATTTGCTGAAGGACCACCCTCACCTATTTTCTAGCCAACCCGAATCTCGAGGGTGAGATTCATCTTAAGGGTGGTAGGTTTGTAACATCCCAAATTTTCAATTTGGAATGTTATACATTATATCATCATTGCATATCATATTTTATTGCATTTTGGTTGATCCAAAAATTTCACGCAACTCAAGGACCCTCAGAGAGAGTTGGGGATTTCGTTATTTTCCTATTTGAGTTTTCTCAAATTTTGAAAATAGGATCATTTGATTTTATTTATTTTATCTTCAATTATTTCTATCATAAAAAATGAGAGAGGGAATAAAATGACTTTCCCAAAATAAAGAAATATTGAGGATTTAATAATAAAATCAAATAAGATTTTATTTTGGATTTATTTGCTATTTTATTTGAATTTAGGAAAAATGCGCGTTTTTCAAAATTGCATTTAGGCCCCAAATAAATGTTCATCCTGTGCGGCTTGATTTTAGAAGCCGGAGAAAATTTATTTCGGGATTTTTGGAGTCCGTTTAGTATTTCTTTTGTTTGTTTTTCTGCGCGTAATTATTTAAAAAAAGTGGGAACCGTCTTCGGGCCGGGATCGGCCAGGACTCCTCTGGCCGGGCCCCTTTAAATAGCGCTGTCCCGGGAACCCTAGCCCGCGCCGCGCCCCACGCCACCCCGCACCGTCGCCGCCCCGCGCCGGCACCGGATCCCGCCGCCCCGCACGCCGAGGTTGACCCTATCGCCGCCGTTTTTTTAGAAAAACCGTTCGGTTTTCCATTGGTTTTTCGTCGTTTTTTTAGATCCGTTTTTAGATAGATCGGTTTTTTCCGGTTTAGTTTATTTAGCGAGCGTTCGCTCGTTCGTTCGTTTTAACGAACGCGTTCATCGTTTAGTTCTAGATAACGAACGTTCGTTTGTTAATCTGTTCGTCGTTTTCCTTTTTCTCGTTTTTTCCGCGATTATTTCTGATCGCGATTTCTGATCCAATTTTCGTTTTAGTATAACTTTTCGCTCGTTTATCCGAATCAGGCGATTCAAACGCCTGGATTTTCATCTCGAAACCCTCTTTCCGTTTAACCAACTCAAACAAGTTTTGCCTCTGTAAAATTTGACCTGGATCTAGAATAGTAAACGAAGCTTGTTTCTTTTGTCGTTTGTTTTTCGTTGCTTCGTTCGATTTGATTCTTTTTGCCAACCGAAGTTCTTAAGTTAAACTATCTGGTTATATCTCTTATTTGAGTTTTACCTGTGCATTAGATGAGTGCTTATTGTATGCTTGTTTGTTTGCGATAGAGTACCCGGAGTGCGCCGCTTGCTACTTCGAATTGCTAGGTTTTGTGGATCATCAGCAAGGCAAGTAACACTTTGATCATACCTCCTACTACCCAGTTTTTATCGCATTAGATCAATCCTCACACATTGCATGATTATGATCTAATTAAATTGTGGGTTTGGGAAGTAGATGAGGTAGTACCTATCACCTGTTTTATTATTCAAACCTTTGGGAGTTACTTCTACGTTTGCTTATTATGCCATGTTATGCTAGTAGACGTGGATTGAGTGAGTGTATCCATGACAGGTGTGAGATTGTTAAAAATTAATGGTTTATCTAAGGTGGCAACTTAAACACACATCTGGGTGGATTGAGGAACCTGGGTATTCCAGTGATTGCCTGTTTTCTTTTGGACCGCCACCCAGGCTCAAAGGGACCATGAGATTATTTCATACTAGAAACTTCTGTGTGCAGCCACAAGCTACTATGGGCTCTAGCATAGTTGACTAAGTCGTGCAAACTCTTACGGTGGTAGACTAGCAGATGTAGGGGATGTAGGTTGGTACGGTCTACCCGTTCGTAAGGTGCAAGCGCTTCTGAAACACTATGTCTCGGTCATCCGTTTCTCAAACACCATGTAGTGCGAGAATCTCAACAGAGGAGATCGAGTCTTGTGGGGAAAGTGTGCAAACCTCTGCAGAGTGTATAAACTAATCATGGTTAGCCGTGTCCCCGGTTATGGACAATTTGAGTATCTAGTACTTCGATTATCATGTGAATCTCATCATGTTACTTTAATTAATTTTGTTGGGTTTTTAATGATGATACTTAATTGGGATTGAGAGGGTGTCTACACTCTCCATGTTTAACAACTACCATGATAGTTAAATAAAATTTATTCCTTTGCAGTAGGGAAAAATTGGCTTTATGCAAAAACTGTAACCATAGAGCTTTCCACCAGCCAAATATGCATGTAGTATAGCTTTATTCTTCCATTACTCTCTATGTGTTACTTTGCCAGCATATTCCATGTGCTGACCCGTTTCGGGCTGCAGCGTTCATGTTGTAGACTTTTCAGACGACGAGTGAGGTGTCTTTAGGTCGTGGTTCTATACTCAGTGATGCCGTTGGAGTTGATGGACTCACTTATCTTCCAAGCCTTCCGCTGTTATCGTTATTAGATGGCCTTAAGCCATATTTTTTATTGTAATAAGTTCTCTTTTGATACATTCGATGTAATAAGTGTGTGATTGCTACTCTGTTATAAATCCTTCAAGTACTGTGCGGTGTCAGCATTACTGATCCAGGTATGACACTGGAGCATAGAGATTGGACCGTTTGAGGTCTGGTCGCTACAGTAAAATTCAAGGACAACCAAAACCCTAAGCTTGGGGATGCCCCAGAAGGCATCCCCTCCTTCGTCTTCATCTATCGGTAACTTTACTTGAGTCTATATTTTTATTCACCACATGATATGTGTTTTGCTTGGAGCGTCTTGTATGATTTGAGTCTTTGATTTTTAGTTTACCACAATCATCCTGGCTGTACACACCTTTTGGAGAGACACACATGAATCAGAATTTATTAGAATACTCTATGTGCTTCACTTATATCTTTTCAGCTAGATAAATTTTGCTCTAGTGCTTCACTTATACCTTTTTAGAGCACGATGGTGGTTTTATTTTATATAAATTATTGATCTCTCATGCTTCACTTATATTATTTTGAGAGTCCTTTAGAATAGCATGGTAATTTGCTTTGGTTATGAAATTAGTCCTAATATGATAGGCATCCAAGATGGGTAT
This sequence comes from Triticum urartu, assembly GCF_003073215.2. Taxonomy (NCBI): domain Eukaryota; kingdom Viridiplantae; phylum Streptophyta; class Magnoliopsida; order Poales; family Poaceae; genus Triticum; species Triticum urartu. Next base: position 284,933,883 of record NC_053022.1, read on the forward strand.
AACAAAAACTTTCATATAAAGTGCATTGAATACTATGAGAAGTTTGGTTCTTTATGATTGTTTTGAGATATGAAGATGGTGATAATAGAGTCATGATAGTTGAGTAGTTGTGAATTTGAGAGATACTTGTGTTAAAGTTCGTGATTCCCGTAGCATGCATGTATGGTGAACCGTTATGTGATGAAGTCGGAGCATGCTTTATTTTTTGATTGTCTTCCTTATGAGTGGCGGTCAGGGACGAGCGATGGTCTTTTCCTACCAATCTATCCCCCTAGGAGCATGTGCGTAATACTTCGTTTCGATAACTAATATAATTTTGCAATAAGTATGTGACTTCTTTATGACTAATGTCGAGTCCATGGATTATACGCACTCTCACCCTTCCACCATTTCTAGCCTCTCTAGTACCGTGCAACTTTCGCAGGTACCACAAACCCACCATTTACCTTCCTCAAAACAGCCACCATACCTACCTATTATGGCATTTCCATAGCCATTCCGAGATATATTGCCATGCAACTTTCCACCATTTCATTTATTATGACATGCTCCATCATTGTCATATTGCTTTCCATGATCATGTAGTTGACATCGTATTTGTGGCAAAGCCACCGTTCATAATTTTTCGTACATGTCACTCTTGATTCATTGCACATCCCGGTACACCGCCGGAGAGTCATATTTTGTTCTAAGTATCAAGTTGTAATTCTTGAGTTGTAAATAAAAGTGAGATGATCATCATTATTAGAGCATTGTCCCAGTGATGAAAGGATGATGGAGACTATGATTCCCCCACAAGTCGGGATGAGACTCCGGACGAAAAAATAAACAAAGAAAAAAAAGAGGCAAAAAAAAGAAAAGGCCCAAATAAAAAAATGAGAGAAAAAGAGAGAAGGGGCAATGCTACTATCCTTTTTCCACACTTGTGCTTCAAAGTAGCACCATGATCTTCATGATAGAGAGTCTCTTATGTTGTACTCATATACTAGTGGGAATTTTTCATTATAGAACTTGGCTTGTATATTCCAATGATGGGATTCCTCAAAATGCCCTAGGTCTTCGTGAGCAAGCAAGTTGGATGCACACCGACTTAGTTTCTTTTGTTGAGCTTTCATACATTTATAGCTCTAGTGCATCCGCTGCATGACAATCCCTACTCACTCACATTAATATCTATTGATGGGCATCTCCATAGCCCATTGATACGCCTAGTTGATATGAGACTATCTTCTCCATTTTGTCTTCTCCACAACCACCATTCTGTTCCACCTATAGTGCTATGTCCATAGCTCACACTCATGTATTGCGTGAAGATTGAAAAAGTTTGAGAACATCAAAAGTATGAAACAATTGCTTGGCTTGTCATCGGGGTTTTGCATGATTTAAATATTTTGTGTGATGAAGATAGAGCATAGCTAGACTATATGATTTTGTAGGGATAGCTTTCTTTGGCCATGTTATTTTGAGAAGACATAATTGCTTGGTTAGTATGCTTGAAGTATTACTGTTTTTATGTCAATATTAAACTTTTGTCTTGAATCTTTTGGATCTGAATATTCATGCCACAATAAAGAAAATTACATTGAAAATTATGTTAGGTAGCATTCCACATCAAAAATTCTATTTTTATCATTTACCTACTCGAGGACGAGCAAGAATTAAGCTTGGGGATGCTTGATACGTCTCCAGCGTATCTATAAATTTTGATTGTTCTATGCTATTATATTATCTGTTTTGGATGTTTAATGGGCTTTAATATGCACTTTTATATTATTTTTGGGACTAACCTATTAACCGAAGGCCCAGTGCAAATTGTTTTTTTGCCTATTTCAGTGTTTTGCAGAAAAGAATATCAAACGGAATCCAAATGGAATGAAACCTTCGCGAGGATCTTTTTTGGAACAAACGCAATCCAGGAGACTTGGAGTGGAGGTCAAGGAAGCAACAAAGCGTCCATGAGGTAGGGCGGCGTGCCCAGGGGTAGGCGCGCCTCCCACCCTCATGGGCCCCAAGGAGCTCCACCGACCTACTTCTTTCGCCTATATATACTCTTATACCCTGAAAACATCTAGGGGAGCTACGAAACCACTTTTCCACCACCGCAACCTTTTGTACCCGTGAGATCCCATCTGGGGACCTTTTCCGGCGATCTGCCGGAGGGGGATTCGGTCACGGAGGGCTTCTACATCAACACCATAGCGTCTCCGATGATGTGTGAGTAGTTTACCACAGACCTTCGGGTCCATAGTTATTAGCTAGATGGCTTCTTCTCTGTCTCTTTGGTTCTCAATACAAAGTTATCCTCGATGTTCTTGGAGAACTATTCGACGTAATGCTTTTTGCGGTGTGTTTGCCGAGATCCGATGAATTGTGGGTTTACGATCAAGATTATCTATGAACAATATTTGATTCTTCTCTGAATTCTTATATGCATGATTTGATATCTTTGCAAGTCTCTTCGAATTATCGGTTTAGTTTGGCCTACTAGATTGATCTTTCTTGCAATGGGAGAAGTGCTTAGCTTTGGGTTCAATCTTGCGGTGTCCTTTCCCAGTGACAGTAGGGGCAGCAAGGCACGTGTTGTATTGTTACCATCGAGGATAAAAGGATGGGGTTTATATCATATTTCTTGAGTTTATCCCTCTACATCATGTCATCATGCCTAATGCGTTACTCTGTTCTTATGAACTTAATACTCTAGATGCATGCTGGATAGCGGTCGATGTGTGGAGTAATAGTAGTAGATGCAGAATCGTTTCGGTCTACTTGACGCGGACATGATGCCTATGTTCATGATCATGCCTAGATATTCTCATAACTATGCGCTTTTCTATCAATTGCTCGGCAGTAATTTGTTCACCGATCGTAATATATGCTATCTTGAGAGAAGACACTAGTGAGACCTATGGCCCCTGGGTCTACTTTACATCATATAAGTTTCTGATCTATAATTCTAGTTTACTATTTATTTTATTTTGTAATCTTACTTTCCAATCTATACAACAAAAATACCAAAAATATTTATCTTATTATCTTTATCAGATCTCACTTTTGCAAGTGGTCGTGAAGGGATTGACAACCCCTTTATTACGTTGGTTGCAAGGTTCTTGATTATTTCTGTAGGTACTAGGCGATTTGCATGTAGTCTCCTACTGGATTGATACCTTGGTTCTAAAAAACAGAGGTAAATACTTATGCTACTTTGCTGCATCACCCTTTCCTCTTCAAGGGAAAACAAACGCATGCTCAAGAGGTAGCAGTCGCCTCTAAGACGCTTTGTCTTACGTCTACCCCGTTTAACAACCTTCAACTCCGGGTCCAGCCATAGTTGAACTCCATGGTACTCCGGCCATTGTGATTGGTTAAAGTATGGGTGAAAGCGGTGAGCCCATGTTTTCTTGACCGTCATGATTGAGAACTCTGACTCCCTCACGGTGAGGGGGTGATTGACGTCCACATTCCTAACGCAACTGGTGGTATACAAGTGTGAGTATGGGAGATGAAGAAACAATGGTCTCTCGCAAGACCAATCACACCATGTTAGCAAGACCTTGAAAGCCCAACCTCCATGTTCGCAGCCATCGTTTGTGGTTCCTCCTAGCCCTTTCACTTAGTACTTCCACTCTTCGTTGTCATATAGTATAGCTTCTTGTGAGTCCGCCTTTCGTGATTGAAATTCCAACCATTCATCAATGTTGGGAGGTGATACGTTTAATTTTTGATTGTTCCATGCTGTTATATTATCAATATTGGATGTTTTATAATCATTTTATAGTCGTTTTATATCATTTTTTGGTACTAACTTATTAACATAGTGCCAAGTGCCAGTTGCGGTTTTCTGCATGTTTTTTACATCGCAGGAAATCAATACCAAAGGGGATCCAAACACAGTGAAACTTTTTGGAGATTTTTTTGGACCAGAAGACAACCAATGGGCTGAAGAAGCACCTTGGGGGTGCTCCGAGGGGACTACAACCCACCAGGGCGCGCCAGGAGGCCCAGGCGCGCCCTAGTGGGTTGTGCCCACCTCGGTTGCCCCCTGGACCGCCTCCTTACTATATAAATACCCCAATATTCCAGAAACCCTAGGGGAGTCGACGAAAATCAATTCCAGCCACCGCAGAGTCCAGAAGCACCAGATCCAATCTAGACACCATCACGGAGGGGTTCACCACTTCCATTGGTGCCTCTCCGATGATGCGTGACTAGTTCTTTGTAGACCTTCGGGTCCGTAGTTAGTAGCTAGATGGCTTCCTATCTCTCGTTTGATTCTCAATACAATGGTCTCTTGGAGATCCATATGATGTAACTCTTTTGCGGCGTGTTTGTTGGGATCGGATGAACTTTGAGTTTATGATCAGATCTATCTTTTTATCCATGAAAGTTATTTGAATCTTCTTTGATCTCTTATATGCATGATTGCTTATAGCGTCATATTTCTTCTCCGATATTTGGGTTTTGTTTGGCCAACTTGATCTATTTATGTTGCAATGGGAAGAGGTGCTTTGTAGTGGGTTCGATCTTATGGTGCTTGATCCCAGTGACAGAAGGGAAACCGATAAGTATGTATCGTTGATACTAAGGATAAAACGATGGGGTCTATCTCTACATAGATAGATATTGTCTACATCATGTCATCATTCTTACTGCACTACTCCGTTTCCCCATGAACTTAATACACTAGATGCATGCTGGATAGCGGTCGATGTGTGGAGTGATAGTAGTAGACGCAGGCAGGAGTCGGTCTACTAACCTTGGACGTGATGCCTTGATGACCCACAAGTATAGGGGGTCAATTGTAGCTCTTTTTGATAAGTAAGAGTGTCGAACACAACGAGGAGCAGAAGGAAATAACAAGTAGGTTCTGTGGCACCCCGGCTCAGAGCGACCGGTTTACCCTGCATTGCCAGCCCAGAGACCATGTCTTCTGGCAACACACAACATCTTGGTACAAAAAAACAGCCGCTTTATTGATGCTAGCGACTCAGATTTTATATTACAACAGATGTCGAGGCCGAGCAGCACGCACGGTGCGGCTGAACAATATGTACATTATTTAGTGAACATAAAGGGGCCTCGATCATAACAACTACGCGGCAGTGGAACAACGTCATAGCAGGAACTCCATATCACAGGGACACTGATGTGGACATGATCTAGACTCGAGCAGTGCTCCTTTCCAATGCGACTTTCCTGAAATCTGGAATGACACACCAGGTCAGTACATTGAATGTACTTGCAAGCTCACAACAGGCATAATCATAATGACAAACAATATCATGATATTTAACCAATTGATAATGCAATAATGTTCCAACATGTTGTGCGCATGCTCCTGGGATAAACATCCCTCGGTACCGCCTTACCAATCGTGATCGTTCTCGGATCACCACCAAACCACCATCGTGGTTTTAACCAGAGTAACTTGTGATCCTTATGGGGATCACCACCAAAGTAAGTCGTGATACTTACGGCGATCACCACCAAAGTAACTCGTGATCCTTACGGCGATCACCACCAAAGTAACTCATTATCCTTACGGCGATCACCACCAAAGTAACTCGTGATCCTTATGGCGATCACCACCAAACCACCATCGTGGTCTTGAACATCTCGATGGCCTTTCAGCCATCATCTTCAGTGCAATGATCATAACTTAGTGTGCATGTTTATTAAACGTTGACTCATGGTGGGACCTACTACGAGTTGTCCGTAACCGTGGACTCGGCTATCGATAGATTATACACTCTGCAGAGGTAGCACACTGTACCCACACCTCGGAACCCATGGCCTCGCACTCCCATTCGGGTGGACCAACGGCATTCTGAACTCCGACCCAATCCCAGCGGGCTAGTCCTGGGTGGCCCCGTGTCTACCAAAGACACACCGACCACCGTCGTGGCCAAAACTTCCCTCACGGGGACCGGTACCAAAAATTGCAAATAGGGGCACACAAGGTTATGCCTGATTACCGGGCCAGGGTAAGCACGCCCATAACCTTCCCTAGTTGGAGGCACCGACCAGCGGCATGTCAATGGAACAAATCAAGGCCTTCCCACAAAGGCAAATGTGGTTGCACTGGGAAAATCTCGATTCATTGGCACCATGACCCAGTCAACGATATATTTAGGTTGAGTTATATTCAGGTTCAACTTAAAATGAGAACGACCGGTGTCATAGCATGCCATGAAATGCAATACTACACATGCGTCACATAATACAAAAATGACTGATGTCAACCATATTCACACTATACATAAGCATCAACAACTTATATTACTTTCCTGGTCTTACTTTAACCATTTATTTTGCAGTAAGCAATATAATTTTCTCATGCAAGAAAATAACTCCGATTAATTCCTCACATGCATAGCAAAGCTTCTACTATCATCATCGCAAGCAAATCCTCATTTCTTTACCAATCAAGTTAGGCTAAAAAATTCTGTAAATTAGGTAAATTGGCTAAACAAGCACTTAACAGGATATTTTCTAGCAAATTTAACCATTTTTATTTATGTAAGAAAATAACTTTAATCCATTATCCATATGCATAACAAATCATTTTATCATTACCACAATTATATCTTAGCTTCTTTACCAACTAAGCTAGTTTCAAGGTTCTGTAAATCAAGCATAATACCAACACACACACTTAACAGAATATAAATAACATAATAGTTATTTTAATGCATGGATTAAGCATATCATTCAAGTAAGAAAATCATCAATATTGAAAATGGCACCATGAAAATGTTACTGTGGCTTGCCTTAGTGCAGATGAGGTTCACAAGCCTTCTGGTGATCCTCAAGACAAGCCTCACCCTCTAAAAATAATTTTAAACACAAGAAGAAAATATCAAGAACTCTTATGAAAATTACCAGAAATTCTAAAAAGCTCAAAAAAATCTCACTTTTGGTGAGCTGTTAGATTTCTTTGTAAAGAACAATATGCAAAAAGAATCAATTCATTTAGACTTATGGTTGAAAAGTTATGACTGTTTGAAGCTCCCTGGAATTGAATTAAGTTTGAATTTAAATAAACAGACTAGGGGGGTGACGTCGAAGGCGTAAAGCCTCAGGGCGCACCACTCGTACCACTTCGCGCGCGTATAGAGTGGCTGACTAGCGGGGCCCGGAGCTCCTCCGTCGGAGCTCTCACCGGCGACGAGGACTCCTTGGCCAAAATGAGAGGGAGGGAGGGAGAGAGGGGATGGTGGCGCACCTGCCCGTACCTGTAGCGTGGATAGGGGTGGTCGGACGGTGTCGGAATCAACCTCGCAAGCGGAGGCAGAACGCGGTGGTTGCCGGAGATGAAGAATACGACGAGCAGAGGCAACTCCAGGGGCTCCAGGTGGACGGGATGGCTTCACCGGAGAGAGGCGGAGGCCCTGGAAGTGTTGCCCTGACCTGGGATGGGCTGGAGCTACCGCAGCGACCAGAGGGGATCGCCGGCGAGCTTGAGCTCGAGGACGGCGGCCCGCGGCCTGCCCGGCCGGGCTACGGCTTCCTACTCGCTTGTGGGTTGTGTGGGAGTGGTGGATGGTGCTCGAGGAGGCTGGGGGCGGCTCCATTTATAGGCGAGCGGAGAGGGGGGTTTGGCCTCCGCCGGTGGACACATGTGCACGGCGCCCGGCGACGAGCGGCGTCAGTGAGAGGGGGAGAAGGCGACGCAGCTCACGCGGGAGCTGTGGGCGAGCGGGGATGAGCACAGGAGCGAGGGGAAGGCGACGAGCACAGTGCGCACCGCCTCTTGGGTGGAGGAGTTAAGGGCGTTGAGACGAAGATGGTGGCGAAGTTTGGCACGCTGCGGCAGGTGGGGAAGCGAGCACGCGCGAATAGAGCATTCAGCGGCACTCAGAGCGCGTCGACACGCATGCCAGCACCCCTGGACGAACGCGGTCACCGCGTGGACTATGACATCAGGCCAAGCTAAGCCTAAACTTCGTGTCTGGCGTGTTGTTCATGGTAGATTGAGAGGTTACCATGCTTTGGTTTGGATCCAGGTGCAGTAGAGAAGTTTTTACATGCCATGTAAGTTTTTGGTCAGTAACTTTGAGAGGTTACTGAAGTCAAATGGCTGGGATTTGGAGGCTGTTCTTTGGAGGTTAGCCATGAGTTACTAAGGTGAAGATGCACAAGAAAAACTAGGCACAATGGAGCAAGTAAAATGGTAGTTGTTGTAGAAACCACCATTTCTGTCCAGAACAGAAAATATTTTCTGTAGCAAAAATATTCCGAAAAGTGATGAAATATTTTTTTCTCAGGAAGGTGCTCTAGGGTTCAAAGAATATTTGTGAATTATCTCAGATTTTTCTGAGCCATAAAAATTAGGGTTGCTTTGGAGCATAGTGATCTAGCTAGGGTTTTTGAGAGAGAAATGAATATTTTTCATTTAAGAAAAATATTCCAAAGATTATTTTTGGGTGGATCAGAAGGGGAATGATGATAAGGGAGGGAAATGAAGCACTTGGGTGAAAGCCAAGGGTACCCAAGTGTTTAAGTCCATATGAAAAGATTCAAAAACTTCAAGTTTCAAATTGAATCCAAAAGAAAATCAAGCAAATGAGAGAGGGAAAAAATCAGGCTGTCCCAAACCTCCCCCACTTAGAATGAATCTCGTCCTCGAGATTCGGTTGCTTGGGAAAACCACTATGGATAATGAGTCCTTAGGAATTCTTCCCACTCCCAAGTTGATTCTGACTCCGTGTGATGCTCCCACTGAACTTTAAAATTTTCTTACTTTACTGCAAGTGACCCTTTCCATCTGATCCAAAATTCTAAACGGTCTCTCTTCATAAGTTAAATCATTTGCCAACTCTACCTCAGCCATAGCGGTCCTTTTCTCAGGTGGGGATATGCATCGTCTCAATTGTGAAACATGAAACACGTTGTGCACGTCTGTCAATTCAGCGGTAGTTCCAATTGATATGCAATAGTGCCCACTCGAGACATAACCTGGAATGGACCAATAAATCTGGGTGCCAACTTTCCACGGGTCTGAAATCTCTTGACTCCTTTCATAGGAGTGACACGGAGGTATACATGCTCTCCGGGTTCAAAACTGACCTGCTGGTGTTTTGGATCATAATAGCTTTTCTGTCGAGATTTGGCCAATTGCAGTCTGTCTCTGATTTCCTTAACTTGTTTCTCAACTTCCATCATGAGGTCTGTTCCGAAGATACGACTATCTCCAGTTTGAGACCAATTTAAAGGAGTGCGGCACTTACGGCCATACAGAGCTTCATACGGTGACATCTTTAGACTGGTCTGGAAGCTGTTCTTATAGGAAAACTCGGCATATGGCAAGTAGTCTTCCCAGTTAGGTCCTTGAGCTAAAGCACAGGCTCGCAACATATCTTCGAGTATTTGATTTACCCACTCTGTCTGTCCATCGGTCTGAGGAGGATAAGCAGTACTATATTTCAGCGTTGTCCCCAAGGCTTGATGGAGTCGGGACCAAAAAGCGGAGGTGAACAGGGAACCTCGGTCGGAAGTGATAGTTTGGGGTACTCCATGCAGACTGACGATTCTAGATACATACAGCTGTGCAAGTTGATCTGCTCAATATCTGGTGCTGATCGGAATGAAGTGAGCAACCTTGGTTAAGGTGTCCACTATGACCCAAATTGCATCATTTCCTCGCTAAGTCTTAGGCAATCTCGTAATAAAATCCATACAAACGTCATCCCATTTCCATTGCGAAACCGGCAGCGGTTGGGTGAGTCCGGTTGGCTTCTGATGCTCTGCCTTCACCTTGTTGCATATGTCGCAATAGGCCACAAAATAGGTAATATCTTTCTTCATTCCCTCCCACCAGAATATTTGTCTAAGGTCCTCATACATTTTTGTACCTCCCGGGTGAATGGAATATGAGGATTTGTGTGCAACGGCGCTAGAAATCCTTCTTGCTACGTCTTGAGCTTGCGTTGGTTTTCCCCGAAGAGGAAGGGATGATGCAGCAGAGTAGCATAAGTATTTCCCTCAGTTTTTGAGAACCAAGGTATCAATCCAGTAGGAGGCCACGCTCAAGTCCCTCGTACCTGCACAAAACGATAGCTACTCGCAACCAACGCGATTAGGGGTTGTCAATCCCTTCACGGTCACTTACGAGAGTGAGATCTGATAGATGTAATATTTTTGGTATTTTTGGTATAAAGATGCAAAGTAAAAAGTAAAGGCAAAGTAAAAAAGCAAAGCAAGATTAAAGTGATGGAGATTGATATGATGAGAATAGACCCGGGGGCCATAGGTTTCACTAGTGGCTTCCCTCAAGAGCATAAGTATTCTACGGTGGCTGAACAAATTACTGTTGAGCAATTGACGGAATTGAGCATAGTTATGAGAATATCTAGGCATGATCATGTATATAGGCATCACGTCCGTGACAAGTAGATCGAAACGATTCTGCATCTACTACTATTACTCCACTCATCGACCGCTATCCAGCATGCATCTAGAGTATTAAGTTAAAAACAGAGTAACCCCTTAAGCAAGATGACATGATGTAGAGAGATAAATTCATGCAATATGAAATAAACCCCATCTTGTTATCCTCGATGGCAACGATGCAATACGTGCCTTGCTGCCCCTTCTGTCACTGGGAAAGAACACCGCAAGATCGAACCCAAAGCTAAGCACTTCTCCCATGGCAAGAACTACCAATCTAGTTGGCCAAACCAAACGGATAATTCGAAGAGACTTGCAAAGATAACCAATCATACATAAAAGAATTCAGAGAAGATTCAAATATTATTCATAGATAGACTTGATCATAAACCCACAATTCATCGGTCTCAACAAACACACCGCAAAAGAAGATTACATCGAATAGATCTCCACAAGAGAGGGGGAGAACTTTATATTGAGATCCAAAAAGAGAGAAGAAGCCATCTAGCTACTAACTATGGACCCGAAGGTCTGAGGTAAACTACTCACACTTCATAGGAGGGGCTAGGATGATGTAGAAGCCCTCTGTGATGACGGCCCTCTTCTGGTGGAGCTCCGAAACAGGCCCCAAGATGGGATCTCATGGATACAGAAAGTTGCGGCGGTGAAATTAGGTTTTTGGCTCCTGTTTTGATCGTTTGGGGGTACGTGTGTATATATAGGAGGAAGGAGTATGTCGGTGGAGCACCGAGGGGCCCACGAGGCAGGGGGTGCGCCCTAGGGGGGGCGCCCCCCAACCTCGTGACCTCCTCTTTGACTCCTTGGAGTAGGGTCCAAGTCTCCTGGATCATGTTCGGTGAGAAAATCACGTTCCCGAAGATTTTATTCCGTTTGGACTCCGTTTGATATTCTGTTTCTCCGAAACACTGAAATAGGCAAATAAAATAGCAATTCTGGGCTGGGCCTCCGGTTCATATGTTAGTGCCAAAAATAATATAAAAGTGGAAAATAAAGCCCAATATAGTCCAAAATAGTAGATAATATAACATGGAGCAATCAAAAATTATAGATACGTTGGAGACGTATCATCTGGGCCTTGTGGATTTCTTCCTCAAGTGTGGGGGTAACTTACAAAGTATTAGCGAGGCCAGCATCCACTATGACCAGGTTGAGCTGAGCGATCTCCTCTTGGAGTTTGAGAGGCAAGGATTTCAGTATGGCATTTAAGCTAACAGGCTTTCTACTAAGGGCATCGATAGCCACGTTGGCCTTACCCGGGTGATAATTTATTCCAAGATCATAATCCTTGACCAACTCTAGCCATCTTCGTTGATGGAGATTTAAATCCGGCTGAGTAAATATGTATTTAAGGCTCTTATGATCAGTAAAAATTTGGCACCTTTTTCCAATGAGGTAGTGTCTCCAAATTTTTAGCGCATGAACCACCGCAGCTAATTCCAAATCATGAGTAGGATAGTTTCCCTTGTGAGGTCATAACTGTCACGATGCATATGCTACTACCTTGCTGTCTTGCATAAGTACGCAACCAAGGCCTTGCCTGGAGGCGTCACAGTACACATCAAAGTTGCAATAAATGTCTGGGAGAGTCAACTCAGGTGCGGTTGTCAGCCGTATCTTTAGCTCATTGAAACTTTTCTCACAGTCCTCGTCCATTCAAACTTCTTATCCTTTTTGAGTAGCTACGTCATTGGTTTAGAAATCTTGGAAAACCCTTCGATGAAACGACGGTAATATCCAGCTAATCCCAGAAAACTCCGGATCTGTGTCACTGTCGTGGGCGGCAGCCAGTCGAGCACATCCTTTACTTTGCTCGGGTCCACAGCTATACCTTCGGCGGATAGTACATGTCCGAGAAACCCAACTTGCTTGAGCCAAAACTCACATTTACTGAATTTGGCATAAAGCTGATGGTCGTGGAGCCATTGTAGCACTGCTCGAAGGTGATCCTTGTGCTCGTCTTCACCCTTGGAGTAAATGAGGATGTCATCGATGAATACTACCACGAATTTGTCGAGGAAGTCCATGAATACTTTGTTCATCATATGCATGAAGAAATCTGGGGCATTGGTGAGACCAAAGGACATCACGGTATATTCATAAAGATCGTACCGAGTAGTGAATGCGGTCTTAGGAATATCTTCTTTTTTAATCTTGAGCTGATGATATCCGGTCCGTAAATCGATCTTAGAGAATAATTTAGCCCCACTGAGCTGATCAAACAAATCATCAATCCTTGGCAGCCGGTATTTATTTTTTATGGTGACCTCATTCAAGTGGCGGTAATCTACGCACATGCGGAGACTGCCATCCTTTTTGTCCACAAAAATAGCGGGTGATCCACATGGTGAAGAGCTGGGACGAATATATCCTTTCTGGAGCAGTTCATCAAGCTGTTTCTTTAGCTCCACTAATTCTGATGAGGGCATTCGATAATACTTCTTGTAATATGATACAAGGGATGAGGCTAGCCAACATGTGCACAGGGATGGCATGTTGGGGTAGCCTGGACGCAAGAAGAGGTGGTGCATCGGCCACCATTGAAAGCCCTAGGCTACGTCTCCGGGATGATCTTCGCCAAGTGCGTGGCGCCCGCGTGTGCCCACAGTCTTGCCTCATCTCTGATCGCGGTGACGGCGTGGCAAACGGAGGGGCAATAGCCGTCGAAAGTGCTGCCGTTGCGGTGCTTCCAGAGCCACCTGGCAGTGAGGATGGCGACAAAGGCGAGCCCGCGTCGAAGACAGCGCGGAGAGTCGGCGATGGCAGTGGCGAGCCAGTCGGCAAACTCGTCGTCGTGGCTCGGGATCGTGGCGGTGGATCGGCACCAGGAGAGAACCTCGTGCCACACCTGGCGGGAGAAGGAGCAGCCCGTGAGCAAATGCTGCAAAACCTGTTTGACCTTTTTCTACCTATCAATGCAATGATACGCAGGCCTTTTGCGTATTCGCAAAAAAAATACTTCTTGTATAACGGTGCAGTTCTGGGCACAAGATCTATTGCAAATTCCAGTTCTCGGTCTGGTGGCATGCCTGGCAATTCTTCTGGAAATACATCAGGGTACTCACTGACCACAGGAATTAGTTCCAATTTAGCCACAATGGTGAAAACCAATTCTTGCTTGGGTATTTTCTTACGAGCGTAGAATTTGGTAGTCTGCCCATTCAAACTGGTCAAAGTGACTTCTCGTGTTGCGCGGTTTATACAAACTTGATATTGGGTCAACCAATTCATACCCAATATAATATCCAACTTTTTAGACTCAATAATTATCAGAGAGGTTGGAAAGTAGACTCCGTTGATATTGATTTCCAGATCGCGGCAGACCATGTTGCTCTTGATTAGAGATCCCGGGTTTTGTACCAGCATATTTTTGCCCAAAAGTGTACAAGGAAAAAAAAATTGGGTAGTAAAACTCCGAGAAATAAAAGAATGGGAAGCCCAGAGTCAAATAGAATTACGGCAGGTATGTCATTAACAGAAAACATACCAATGACGACTTCGGGGTTCTCTTGTGCTTCGTCAGCTGAGAGATGATGCACATACCCAGTAATGTTATGCTGGGTCGGGCATGACTCTATAAGGTTGACTTGTGGCCTGAACGGGGCATTCGCCCTGTTGTTCTTGGGGCACTGTTTGGCATAATGCCCGTTCTGCCCACAATTGAAGCACAAATTATTGTGCTGACGCTCCTCACATATTGGGTTGGTCACGACATTCTTGACTTGAGTGGTGGTCTTGTTAACATTCTGTTGCCGATTGGGCTTGTATTCTACCTGAGTCTGTTGCCAGGTTCAAGCCTTTTGCCCTGGTTGCCTATCCTTCTTTGGCTCAAACTTACGCTTGTTGTCGTTGTTGTTGGCAGGCCTATTATCTAATACAAGCTTGTGCTCTCGTTCAGCAATGAAAGCCTTGTTCACCGGAGTTTGGAAATCTGGGAAATCAAACATACTAAGAGTACACTGGAGTTGCGGGTTTAAGCCTCCAAGAAATCGGCAATCTTCCTTTCCTCGGTGGCCACGTCATGAAGGGAGTAACGGGCCAGATGATTAAATTTTTGCAAATATTCCCCCACAGACTAGTTTCCTTGGACGAGTGCGAGAAATTCACGCTGCTTAACCTTCATAACTCCAGTAGGGATATGATATTTCTGGAACTGATCCTTAAATGTTTCCCAGGTGATTTCTTCATCAGCAGGCCACATGGCCGTTGCATTTTCCCACCATATGGCAGCAATGCCTTCAAGGTAATGAGTTGCAAATGGAACTTTATAATTTTCTTCAGTACGAGCAATCTCAAGCTTTTTCTCAATGGTACGTAACCAATCGTGTGCATCCAATGGGTCAACAATCTGACTGAAACTGGGTGGCTTGGTCCTTTGAAAATCTGACAGCTTTGAGTAATGACCGTTCTGATTTCCATTCTGTCCAACCATAGCTTGCATACTTCTTAATATTTCAAGCAGATCATTGTTCCTTCTTTCCTCAAACATATGCAGATTTTGCTCGGTGGAGGGTGGATTTGGTGGTGGAGGCGGTGGCGGAACGTACGGCTCGGGAGAATGTCCTGCCTGTCGTGCGGAACGACGAACAGGAGTTCCCTCACGGACGTTTCTACTGCTGCCTCCCCGCGTCATCCTATTGTGGATTTTTCCCAAGACAACGCAATCGAGATGAGAAACATCCAAGAATAAATTTGGGGAAAATCTAGCGACAAATCCCAGAAGAAAACAAAAGAGCGAAGAAAATACAGCGAATAAAGTCCCAACATAATTATACATAGACTCATACATGAAAGATAAACAACATGACAGGTTCAATTACTCTCATACATGCAACGAAACATCATGACTCGTACGGCTACATCCGTACATTATCTCGATGACTGTGAATACTCCGAGGTACTACTGCTCTGCTGGTGCTGTGGTGTGTCCTCCCCAGAAGCGGACTTGGATCCTGAACTGGCGTGGTTAACGGTAACCTCCGGGTTAAAGGTAACACGACGACGCTGCCTCGAGGGCTCTCCCTCCGGGGCAGGGGCAGGATGAAGCATCGGGGCTACAGGAGTAGAGAGAAGTGAAACCCACTCGGTAGGAGTACGGAGAGGGCTCACCGTTGAAGTGCCTGAGCTACTCGGGGGAGTAACCAGTGAAACAGGGGAACTAGAATTGGCTGGAATATAGGGAGTAAATCCCAGAGAAGATGGAGTAGTGGCAGATCTAGTAGTGACCAAAGCAGCGGCTAAAGCAGTACAGGCACGAGTCAGCTCTCGAGCCAGCTCATGGATTATAAGATAGCTAGAAGTGACATAACGAGCAAGGTGGCTAGCAATGCTATCAGACTCCAGATCAATGATTTGGAAACGGACACTACCATTATTGTGCAGAGAAGGGTAGTAAAAGAAACCTGGATGGTTTTGCATTGGGATCTCGTTGTAGCGAAGCTCAACAAGGACCTCGAATGCAGCTAACTGGACAGCCTGAGAAGCGGTAGCGGCGTAACCGCTCCGAGAGGTACGAGTGTAAGAGCCGGAATCGGAAATAGTGCACAGAGTAACCACTGCGTGATACTCATACACTAAATCAGCTAGACGCTCCCGATACACACGATAGACTGGATCGTCTCCGAGGGGGTACAACCGACGCCACACGTTACGAAGAAGGTGCGGTGACGTGTACGGCATCAGCTGCAGCTGGCACGGATACGGCACCGGAGCCATCTACACTCACAACCATTAGCAGGTTAGCATAAAAATATAAATCAAGTGCATGCAATGCAACAACTAGCTACAATTGCTACCGACACTCAACTTAAACTCGTATCTAACGTCCAGTTACACGTCGTAGTCTAGCATGGCCTACAGTCAGCGCGGCTCTGATACCAAGCGGTGTGGCACCCCGGCTCAGAGCGACCGGTTTACACTACATTGCCAGCCCAGAGACCATGTCTTCTGGCAACACACAACATCTTGGTACAGAAAAACAGCCGCTTTATTGATGCTAGCGACTCAGAGTTTATATTACAACAGATGTTGAGGCCGAGCAGCACACACGGTGCGGCTGAACAATATGTACAATATTTAGTGAACATAAAGGGGCCTCGATCATAACAACTACGCGGCAGTGGAACAACGTCGTAGCAGGAACTCCATATCACAGGGACACTGATGTGGACACGATCTAGACTCGAGCAGCGCTCTTTTCCAACGAAACTTTTCTGAAATCTGGCATGACACGCCAGGTCAGTACATTGAATATACTTGCAAGCTCACAACAGGCATAATCATAATGACAAACAATACCATGATATTTAACCAATTAATAATGCAATAATGTTCCAACATGCTGTGCTCATGCTCCTGGGATAAACATCCCTCGGTACCGCCTTACCAATCGTGATCGTTCTCGGATCACCACCAAACCACCATCGTGGTTTTAACCAGAGTAACTTGTGATCCTTATGGGGATCACCACCAAAGTAAGTCGTGATACTTACGGCGATCACCACCAAAGTAACTCGTGATCCTTACGGCGATCACCACCAAAGTAACTCATTATCCTTACGGCGATCACCACCAAAGTAACTCATGATCCTTACGGTGATCACCACCAAAGTAACTCATGATCCTTATGGCGATCACCACCAAACCACCATCGTGGTCTTGAACATCTCGATGGCCTTTCAGCCATCATCTTCAGTGCAATGATCATAACTTAGTGTGCATGTTTATTAAACGTTGACTCATGGTGGGACCTACTACGAGTTGTCCGTAACTGTGGACTCGACCTACTACGAGTTGTCCGTAACCGTGGACTCGACTATCGATAGATTATACACTCTGCAGAGGTAGCACACTGTACCCACACCTCGGAACCCATGGCCTCGCACTCCCATTCGGGTGGACCAACGGCATTCTGACGAAACCCTTCCATTTCCATGACACTCTCCCGGCCACTCCGACCCAATCCCAGCGGGCTAGTCCTGGGTGGCCCCGTGTCTACCAAAGACACACCGACCACCGTCGTGGCCAAAACTTCCCTCACGGGGACCGGTACCAAAAATCTCAAACAGGGGCACACAAGGTTATGACTGCTTACTGGGCCAGGGTAAGCACGCCCATAACCTTCCCTAGTTGGAGGCACAGACCAGAGGCATGTCAATGGAACAAATCAAGGCCTTCCCACAAAGGCAAATGTGGTTGAACTGGGAAAATCTCGATTCAGCGGCACCATGAACCAGTCAACGATATATTTAGGTTGAGTTATATTCAGGTTCAACTTAAAATGAGAATGACCGGTGTCATAGCATGCCATGAAATGCAATACTACACATGCGTCACATAATACGGAAATGACTGATGTCAACCATATTCACACTATACATAAGCATCAACAACATATATTACTTTCCTGGTCTTACTTTAACCATTTATTTTGTAGTAAGCAATATTATTTTCTCATGCAAGAAAATAATTTTGATTAATTCCTCACATGCATAGCAAAGCTTCTACTATCATCATCGCAAGCAAATCCTCATTTCTTTACCAATCAAGTTAGGATCAAACATTCTGTAAATTAGGTAAATTGGCTAAACAAGCACTTAACGGGATATTTTTATAGCAAATTTAACCATTTTTATTTATGTAAGAAAATAACTCTAATCCATTATCCATATGCATAACAAATCATTTTATCATTACCACAATTATATCTTAGCTTCTTTACCAACTAAGCTAGTTTCAAGGGCGTTGAGACAAAGATGGTGGCGAAGTTTGGCGTGCTACGGCAGGCGGGGGAAGTGAGCACACGCGAACAGAGCGTTCGGCGGCACTTAGAGCGCGTCAACACGCATGCCAGCATCCCTGGACGAACGCGGTCACCGCGTGGACTATGACATCAGGTCGAGCTAAGCCTAAACTTCATGTCTGGCGTGTTGTTCTTGGTAGATTGAGAGGTCACCACGCTTTGGTTTGGATCCAGGTGCAGTAGAGAAGTTTTTACATGCCAGGTAAGTTTCTGGTCAGTAACTTTTAGAGGTTACTGAAGTCAAATGGCTGGGAGTTGGAGGCTGTGCTTTGGAGGTTAGCCATGAGTTACTAAGGTGAAGATGCACAAGAAAAACCAGGCACAATGGAGCAAGTAAAATGGTAGTTGCTGTAGAAACCACCATTTCTGTCCAGAACAGAAAATATTTTCTGTAGCAAAAATATTCCAAAAAGTGATGAAATATTTTTGCTGAGGAAGGTGCTCTAGGGTTCAAAGAATATTTTTGAATTATCTCAGATTTTTCCGAGCCATAAAAATTAGGGTTGCTTTGGAGCATAGTGATCTAGCTAGGGTTTTTGAGAGAGAAATGAATATTTTTCATTTAAGAAAAATATTCCAAAGATTATTTTGGGGTGGATCAGAAGGGGAATGATGATAAGGGATGGAAATGAAGCACTTGGGCCCAAATATGGTGAAGTGTCATGTAGTCGACGTTCACATGACACCACTAAGGGAATCACAACATACATACTATCAAAATATCGAAGACATATCAAATTCACACGATTTCTTGCAACATGATTTCTCGCGTGACCTCAAGAACAAAGATAACTACTCACAAATGATAAACATGCTCATGATCAGAGGGGTATTAAATAGCATATTGGATCTAAACATATAATCTTCCACCAAATAAACCATATAGTAATCAACTACAAGATGTAATCAACACTACTAGTCACCCACAAGTACCAATCTATAGTTCCGGTAACAAGATTGAACACAAGAGATGAACTAGGGTTTGAGAGCAGATGGTGTTGTTGAAGATGTTGATGGAGATTGCCCTCCCCAAGATGGGAGAGTTGTTGGTGATGATGATGATGATTTCCCCCTCCGGGAGGGAAGTACCCCCAGCGGAATCGCTCCGCCGAAAGTCCTCCTCTTATTTTTTTTCTATGTCAAAATGACTTATATACCAAAATATGGGCACCGGAGGTGGGTCGAGGAGGCCACAGCCCCCCATGGCGCGCCAGGGGCCCCTGGCGTGCCCAGGTGGGTTGTGCCCACCTGGTGCCCCCCCTCTTGTAGTTATTTTCTCCAATAATTCTGATATATTCCATAAAAAATCCCCGTGAAGTTTCAGCTTATTTGGAGTTGTGCAGAATAGGTAGCTTGACGTAGCTTTTCCAGGTCCATATTTCCAGCTCCCAGAATTCTCCCCCTTGGTGTGTGAGGGAGTCCTGGATTATGGGGTCTTCGAGCGTCCGGGCTATGTGACATGGTCCGGACTGGTGGGCCGTGAAGATACAAGATAGAAGGATTTCCCCCGAGTCCAGATGGGACTCTCCTTGGCGTGGAAGGCAAGCTTGGCATTCGGATATGGAGATTCCTTTCTTTGTAAACTGACTCTGTACAAACCCTAGCCCCCTCTGGTGTCTATATAAACCGGAGGGCTTTAGTCCGTAGGGGCAGTCATAATCAGACAGGCTAGACATTAGGGTTTAGCCATTACGATCTCATGGTAGATCAACTCTTGTAACCCCTATACTCATCAAAGTCATCAAGAAGGACGTAGGGTTTTACCTCCATCAAGAGGGCCCGAACCTGGGTAAACATTGTGTCCCCTGCCTCCTGTTACCTTCGATCCTTAGACGCACAATTCGGGACCCCCTACCCGAGATCTGTCTGTTTTGACACTAACATTGGTGCTTTCATTGAGAGTTCCTTTGTGCTATCGGCAAAGGATTCGATGGCTCGTTCGATCATCCACAATAATGTTGTTTGGGGGAGATCTTCCCCCCGGGCCAAAATTTTGGATTCAGCGGCTTCGCGCTGCATGCCAATTTGACTGGCCACCTTGAGCAGATTGATAGCTACGCCCCTGGTCATCAGATCAGTTTCGGGAACCTAAACTATGTCACTGATATCCGAGGAGATTTTATCCTCGAAGGGTTCATGGCCCTGGCTACCGCTCTGGCCTTAGATCGAGAGCAGGTCGACAGGTCCGAAGACGGGATTCTAGAGCCCGCCGGACTCTCTGCACTTATGGGCTTGCTGTCGGAGAAGCGCCAGACACTCCACCAGACTCTAGGTCTGAACTCTCGAGGTTCATGTCAAGCGGGCACCGCCAGGAGACTCCGACTCCGGACAGCCCCACGGACTCTCGTTCCTCTATCCAACCCTCACCTTTAAACGAGGCCCTGGACTTAATGCGATAACTCGCCATTACAGAAGGATCGCTTCCGAACTACGCCCAGCCCAGACTAGGGGCTGAGAGCAGGGAATTTTGCATCACACCCACCACCCACTTCATAGCCACTGTCGAAGATTTAACCGACATGTTGGATTACGCCTCCGAAGACATCGACAGTATGGACGACGATGCCGGAGATGAGTAAGGCCAAAACCCTCCGTTTACCGAACGATGGACGACCACCTCCACATATGACGTGTACATGGTGGACACACCTAAAGAGGATGGCGACGCTGGCAAGGAGAATCCGGTTGAGGACAAGCCTATCGAAGCCCCTCCGAAGCATCAACGTCGGTGACGCTGCTCAAAATCGCGTCGCGACAAAGACGTCAATACCGGCACTGAAGACAATAATACTCCAGAGAATGCCGAAGACCCTGAAGCCCCTGTAGAGCCAACATCCGAACATGATGTTTGGGAGGATGGGCAGGTAAACCCCGGCGATCTTGTCAAGAACGAGGGCTCAGAGGATAGTAACTACCTATCGACCTCCGAAGAAGATGTGAGCCTCAGTGACGAAGATTTCATCATGCCGGAGGAACCCCTCGAACAAGAGAGCTTTAAGCGCCGGCTAATCGCCACCACAGGAAGCCTGAAAAAGAAGCAGCAGCAGCTTCAAGCTTATCAGGACTTACTCAATGATAGATGGACTAACGTCCTGGCAGCCGAGGAATACGGCCTCGAACGCCCAACAAAGAGCTACCCGAAGCGCAAGATGCTACCCCAATTCGACGATGAGGCCCTAGAGCCCATACCACCAATGCGTAACGCTGCTGACAGACCTAACCGACCGTCGCGTGGCCGGGACAGAACGACAACTCAAGTTGAGCACCAGCCCGCACCACCTTGCCATAAAAGCAGGGGAATGATGGCTCCAGAATATACATACGACCTATGACAAGACCCGGACAATAGAGGCGATCAAACCAGATCAATCTATGGATCAAGGGGACGTGCCCCAGCGCGAGAGGACGGCCATCAGGCCTGGCACGACAACCACAACCTCACTGGGGCCGAAAAATCACATATAGACTTCATCCGAACTGTGTCGCGACATTGCCCGATACAGAGGCGTCGCACACCCTCTATGCTTCACCGATGAGGTAATGGAGCACTAGTTCCCAGAAGGGTTTAATCCCGTAAACATCAACTCATACGACGACACGACGGACCCCGCAGTCTGGATTGAAGATTTTCTTCTCCACATACACATGGCTCGCGGTGATGACCTACATGCCATCAAATATCTCCCCTTGAAACTTAAGGGGACAACACGACACTGGTTAAACAGCCTCCCAAAAAATTCTATCGGCAGCTGGGAAGACTTGGAAGACGCCTTTAGAGACAACTTCCAAGGTACCTATCTACGGCCCCCGGACGTTGATGACCTCAGTCACATAGTCCAGCAACCCGGAGAGTTAGCTCGAAAACTCTGGACAAGGTTCTTAATTAAAAAGAACCAAATCATTGACTGCTCTGACGCCGAAGCCCCCGCGGCCTTTAAACACAGCGCCCACGACGAATGGCTCGCCCAATACCTCGGCCAAGAAAAGCCGAAGTCCATGGCAGCCCTTACCGCACTAATGACCCGCTTTTGTGCGGGAGAAGACAGCTAGCTTGCATGCAAAAGCAATAGCACCAGCGACCCCGGCACCTCTGAAGCCAGGGACGGCAATGGCAAACCACGACGCAACAAGCACAAGCGTCGAATCAATAACAAAAATACCGAAGACACAATGTTCAACGCTGGATTCAGCGGTTCTAAATCCGATCAACAGAAGAAGCCATTCAAAGGAAATAGAGATGGTCCATCTAGCTTGGACAGAATACTCGATCGGCCTTGCCAGATCCATGGCACCCCCGATAAGCCTGCCAATCATGCCAACAGAAACTGTTGGGTCTTTAAGCAGGCCGGCAATCTTAACACCGAACATAAAGGGAAAGGGCCACCCAGCGAGGACGACGACAAAGAGCCACGCCCACCGAACACGAGGGGACAGCAGAAATTTCCTCCTGAGGTAAAAACGGTGCATATGATATATGCCACACATATCCCCAAGCGGGAGCGGGAGCGCGCGTTAAGGGATGTCTACGCCGTCAATCCGGTCGCCCCAAAATTCAACCCATGGTCGGCTTGTCCAATCACCTTCGATCGAAAGGACCACCCAACCAGTATCCGCCATGGAGGTTTGGTAGCTCTGGTTCTTGATCCAATCATCGACGGATTCCACCTTACGCGAGTCCTCATGGACGGCGGCAACAGTCCCAACCCGCTTTATCAGGACACTGCCCGCAAAACGGGCATCGATTCGTCAAGAACCAAGCCCACTAAAACTACCTTTAAAGGAGTAATACCCGGTGTAGAGGCCCGCTGTATGGGCTCAGTAACATTGGAAGTCATCTTCGGTTCACCGGACAACTTCCAAACTGAAGACTTGATCTTCGATATCATCCCCTTCTGTAGTGGATATCACGCACTGCTTAGATGAACCGCTTTCACCTAGTTTAACACGGTCCCACACTATGCTTATTTAAAGCTCAAGATGACCAGCCCACCTGGCGTCATTACAATCAATGGAAACACGAAACGCTCCCTCCATATTGAGGAGCATACTGTGGCCATCGCGGCCGAAGTACATAGTGGCCTGGTCAAGCCGCACACCTCCTCGGCCGTCAAGCCACCGACCTTCATTAAACAAGACCGGCTAGTTCCGCCTACCGACAGCTCAGTAATTCCAGAGCTGGACTAGCAGTTTCGCCTTCGCCGGTCACCGCACACATCCGCGAACTTCATACCACGCGCGCATAATTATGCACTTAAAATACCTTGGGCATCGGCGGAGGCACAATACGGATAGGCCCATAGTTCGGTTCGACCCTATATGGCCTTCCCCTTTTCCTTAATTATTTTTTCTCTTTTACCACAGGTGAATTAAAACCTATTCACCCTATGGACTTACAAGGACTCTTTTCGAGCTCGGTTTCGTACAAATAGCCGAAGACCATTCCTCTTAAGGAACCCCTCTCTTCAAGGCGAAAGCGGCACAGACGTGCGGCAGGAGGTCCAAAGAATTTTGTAGACCAAAACTTTATTCAAGAACCTGTATAGAGCTTTTCCCCTTCTCCTCAGACCCCTGACATATAAAATGGCCTTGGTGATTATGGTGCCCTCTGTAAGATCATGTTTTGGCATATCAATCAGATTTCAGTGAAAACAATTTTTATTCGGTATCACCTTTGTTTATAGACTGTATACCATCTCCTCAGTTGTCTCACTCACCTCCGCACAAATTGCCAGGGGCTCCATATGGCCACACATGTGTTGCCAAAAAAAATCCCGAATAGGTTTATAGCACAATTCGGTGTCCTGAGCTTGGCATTATATGCATCGGCTCCGAATCATGTCTTTGGTCAATAGTTGGGTTGCCCGGCTCCTCTGTTTGCTACCTTACATTATGTTTGTTCGGCTAGGGTAGTAAAGGAAGAACTGCTGCGATTGTGTTTCTGGTTCGTCCAGTCAAGCACCTCAATAGAGAAAGCTGAAAACTGACTGTCATGATGCGATGAGAGCTCCTCAGCCACTCGGCGACTGATACGTCCATTTTGCATCATGCTTTTATATTGATATTTATTGCATTATGGGCTGTTATTACACATTATGTCACAATACTTATGCCTATTCTCTCTTATTTTACAGGGTTTACATGAAGAGGGAGAATGCCGGCAGCTGGAATTCTGGGCTGGGAAGGAGCAAATATAAGAGACCTATTCTGCACAGCTCCAAAAGTCCTGAAACTCCAGGGAGTCATTTTCAGAATATATAAACAATATTGGACGAAGGAAGCACGAGAGGGGGCCACCCACCATCCATGAGGGTAGGGGCGCGCCCCCTTGCCTCGTGGGCCCCCTGGCAGGCCTTCGGTGCCCATCTTCTGCTATATGAGGTCTTTCGTTCGAGAAAAAATCATAAGCAAGCTCACAGGCTGAAACTCCGCTGCCATGAGGCGGAACCTTGGCGGAACCAATCTAGGGCTCCGGCGGAGCTGTTCTGCCAGGGAAACATCCCTCCAGGAGGGGGAAACCATCGCCATCGTCATCGCCAACGATCCTCTCATCGGGAGGGGGTCAATCTCCATCAACATCTTCACCAGCACCATCTCCTCGCAGACCCTAGTTAATCTCTTGTATCCAATCTTTGTCTCAAAACCTCAGATTGGTACCTGTGGGTTACTAGTAGTGTTGATTACTCCTTGTAGTTCATGCTAGTTGGTTTATTCGGTGGAAGATCATATGTTCAGATCCTTTATGCATATTAATACCCCTCTGATTATGAACATGAATATGATTTGTGAGTAGTTTGATGTCTACTACACAACCTTCTTCTTGTAGACGTTGTTGGGCCTCCAAGCGCAGAGGTTTGTAGGACAGTAGCAAATTTCCCTCAAGTGGGTGACCTAAGGTTTATCAATCCGTAGGAGGCGTAGGATGAAGATGGTCTCTCTCAAGCAACCCTGCAACCAAATAACAAAGAGTCTCTTGTGTCCCCAACACACCCAATACAATGGTAAATTGTATAGGTGCACTAGTTCGGCGAAGAAATGGTGATACAAGTGGTATATGGATGGTAGATAAAGGTTTTTGTAATCTGAAAATATAAAAACAGCAAGGTAACGAATGATAAAAGTGAGCGTAAATGGTATTGCAATGCGTTGAAACAAGGCCTAGGGTTCATACTTTCGCTAGTGCAAGTTCTCTCAACGATAATAGCATAATTGGATCACATAACTATCCCTCAACATGCAACAAAGAGTCACTCCAAAGTCATTAATAGCGGAGAACAAACGAAGAGATTATGGTAGGGTACGAAACCACCTCAAAGTTATTCTTTCCAATCAATCCGTTGGGCTATTCCTACAAGTGTCACAAACAGCCCTAGAGTTTGTACTAGAATAACACCTTAAGACACAAATCAACCAAAACCCTAATGTCACCTAGATACTCCAATGTCACCTCAAGTATCCGTGGGTATGATTATACGATATGCATCACACAATCTTAGATTCATCTATTCAACCAACACATAGAACCTCAAAGAGTGCCCCAAAGTTTCTATCGGAGAATCACGACGAAAACGTGTGCCAACCCCTATGCATAGGTTCATGGGCGGAACCTGCAAGTTGATCACCAAAACATACATCAAGTGAATCACGTGGTATCCCATTTTCACCACAGATATGCACGGCAAGACATACATCAAGTGTTCTCAAATCTTTAAAGACTCAATCCGATAAGATAACTTCAAAGGGGAAACTCAATCCATTACAAGAGAGTAGAGGGGAAGAAGAAACATCATAGGATCCAAATATAATAGCAAAGCTCGCGATACATCAAGATCATATCACCTCAAGAACACGAGAGAGAGAGAGATCAAACACATAGCTACTGGTACATACCCTCAGCCCCGAGGGAGAACTACTCCCTCCTCGTCATGGAGAGCACCGGGATGATGAAGATGGCCACCGGAGAGGGATTGCCCCCTCCGGCAGGGTGCCGGAATGGGTCTAGATTGGTTTCCGGTGGCTACGGAGGCTTCTGGCGGCGGAACTCCCAATCTATTGTGCTCTCGGATGTTTTTAGGGTATGGAGATATATAGGCAGAAGAAGTACGTCAGGGGGCCCACAAGGGGCCCACGAGGGTGGAGGGCGCGCCCAGGGGGGTGGGCGCGCCCCCTGCCTCGTGGCCTCCTCGTAGATCCCCTGACGTGCACTCCAAGTCTTCTGGGCTTCTTCTGATCCAAAAATAAGTTCCGTGAAGTTTCAGGTCAATTGGACTCCATTTGATTTTCCTTTTCTGCAATATTCTAAAACAAGGTAAAAACAGAAACTGGCACTGGGCTCTGGGTTAATAGGTTAGTCCCAAAAATGATATAAAAGTGTATAATAAAGCCCATCAACATCCAAAATAGTAGATAATATAGCATGGAGCAATCAAAAAGTATAGATACGTTGGATACATATCATAGTTACGTTTGTTCCTGAGGCATTGGGAAGTAATAAGTAGATGATGGGTTGCTAGAGTGACAGAGG
The DNA here is from genome assembly GCF_003073215.2 of Triticum urartu. Taxonomy (NCBI): domain Eukaryota; kingdom Viridiplantae; phylum Streptophyta; class Magnoliopsida; order Poales; family Poaceae; genus Triticum; species Triticum urartu. The sequence continues at coordinate 284,960,609 of NC_053022.1, forward strand.
CTGAAACCCTAGTTTATGCGTTGCTTCGTAAGGGGCTGATTTGGATCCATATGTTTCATGCTATGGTTAGGTTTACCTTAATACTTCTTTTGTAGTTGCAGATGCTTGCAAGAGGGGTTAATCATAAGTGGGATGCTTTTCCAAGGAAGGGCAGTACCTAAGCACCGGTCCACCCACATATCAAATTATCAAAGTACCGAACGCGAATCATATGAGCTTGATGAAAACTATCTTGACGATAATTCCTATGTGTCCTCAGGAGCGTTTTCCATTATATAAGAGTTTGTCCAGGCTTGTCCTTTGCTACAAAAAGGATTGGGCCATCTTGCTGCACCTTATTTACGTTTATTACTTGTTAGCCATTACAAATTACCTTATCACAAAACTATCTGTTACCGATAATTTCAGTGCTTGCAGAGAATACCTTACTGAAAACTGCTTATCATTTCCTTCTCCTCCTTGTTGGGTTCGACACTCTTACTTACCGAAAGGACTACGATAGATCCCCTATACTTGTGGGTCATCAAGACACTATTCTGGCGCCGTTGCCGGGGAGTGAAGCGCCTTTGGTAGGTGGAATTTGGTAAGGAAAAAATTATATAGTGTGCTGAAATTTACTGTCACTTGTTACTATGGAACATAATCCTTTGAGGGGCTTGTTCGGGGTATCTTCACCCCGACCAGTAGAGCAAAGAGTTTCTCCTCAACCTACTGAACCTACTGAAAATTTTTACTTTGAAATTTCCTCGGGTATGATAGAGAAACTGCTAGCTAATCCTTCCATAGGTGATGGAAGATTACATCCCGATTTGCACCTAATCTATGTGGATGAAGTTTGTGGATTATTTAAGCTTGCAGGTACGCCCGAGGATGTTATCAAGAAGAAGGTCTTCCCTTTATCTTTGAAGGGAAAGGCATTGACATGGTTTAGGCTATGTGATGATATGGGATCATGGAACTACAACCGATTGAAATTGGAATTTCATCAGAAGTTTTATCCTATGCATCTTGTTCATCATGATCGTAATTATATATTTTTTTGGCCTCGTGAAGGAGAAAGCATACCTCAAGCTTGGGGGACGCTTAAGTCAATGTTATATTCATGCCCCAGTCATGAGCTCTCAAGAGAAATTATTATTCAAATTTTTTATGCTCGGCTTTCTCTCAATAATCGCTCCATGCTCGATACTTCTTGTACTGGATCTTTTATGATGAAGACTATTGAATTCAAATGGGATTTATTGGAAAGAATTAAACGCAACTCTGAAGATTGGGATCTCGACGAAGGTAAGGAGTCAGTATAACCCTAAAGTTTGATTGTGTTAAATCTTTTATGGATACCGATGCCTTTCGTGAATTTAGCACTAAATATGGAGTTGACTCTGAGATAGTAGCTTCTTTCTGTGAATCCTTTGCAACTCATGTTGATCTCCCTAAGGAGAGGTGGTTTAAATATAATCATCCCATTGAAGTTGAAGTAGTGCACCTATTAAAGTTCAAGAAAAGACTATCACTTATAATGTTGATCATGTTGTTCCTACTGCTTATATTGAGAAACCACCTTTCCCTATTAGAATATTGGATCATGCTAAAGCTTCAACTGTGGTTCGTAAGAGTAATACTAGAACACCTACCCCCTCTGAGAAAATTAAAGTTGAACCTAGTTTTGCTACGGTTAAAGATCTCTTGGCCGCTAATATTGATGGGCATGTTATTTACTTCTGTGATGAAGCTGCTAGAATTGCTAGACCCGATACTAAAATAAACATAGACCTGTTGTAGGCATGCCTATTATTTTTGTTAAAATAGGAGATCATTGCTATCATGGCTTATGTGATATGGTGCTAGTGCAAGTGCAATACCTCATTCCTTATACAAAGAAATTATGCATGATATTGCACCTGTTGAGATAGAGGAAATTGATGTTACAAT